>NC_143532.1:18096248-18313748 GCF_031878675.1 Megascapheus bottae | reverse complement strand
GTTTTTAGAAGAATGCACTTAAATTGGACCATTCTAATCACACATTTTTCTTATTTTAGAAATATTATTGAACATCTACTAATTTCAGAGATCTGTATGCATTGTGTATATTTAGAGGCACGAGAACCCTATGATGCAGACTTCATCATTCAAGCCCATGGCTTTGACATCCTCCGAATTCCCTTTGGCCACCCCATTAAATAGGTCAGTTCCTAAAGTTAAAAGATTCTGTCCCTTTTTAAGGCCTATCAAAGATTTGGTATGTCTTTCTATATGAACTAGGGAGGGAGGGAGACATACTTTGAAGCAGCTTGCTCAAAGATGGAGTGTTACCTGTCGAACAGTAGAAGGAAACGGAAATGTGAAGATTAAAAAATAGTAGTGTCCCAGGGAAATAAACGTGTGCCAAAGACAGAAAGATTTTTTGGGTGATTAAGAGGCACAGACAATATAGGCAACATTTTGTCTGGGAATTAAAGAGTCAATTCAATGCAATAAATGATTAGGTGCATAGTACAGTGTGGCTGCTTTATCTTATTCTTATTTATACTTATTTATTGATTATCTGTGTAAATAAAATCCCTTTACAATTTTCTAAATAATATTTTGTGCACTAAATGAAACCTAGAATTATCTATATCTCCTTTTCTCTCTGTAAACAAACACATACATACATACATCCTATATGAGTTTTAAGCTTTACTTTGCTCTTTTTAAAAAGGAGTCCATGGCCAGGAGTTTGGCCTAGTGATAGAGTGCTTACCTAGCATGCACGAAGACCCAGGTTCAATTCGTTGATGCTACATATTTAGAAAAGTCAGAAGTGTTGCTGTGGCTCACGTGGTAGAGAACTGGCCTTGAGGAAAGCCCTGAGTTTAAGCCCCAGGACTGACAAAAAATAATAATAATAAATAAAAAGAGTCCACAGTATGGGTTAAAGAAAAAAGATGCAGAAAGTTACTTATTACACAGGAGCTTGTCTTCAAGGGGGTTCTTGTCTGTTGATGAAGATCCTTCTGAACAAATGCTGAAAACAGGATGAAGTACGTGCAGTCACAGAGTGCAGTGTACAGGAGCAGTGTGAGTGCAGTAGAAGAAAGGTAAGTTGGTCCTTCTGTTTGAGGTAACATCCGACTCTTCAAAGATGAAGGCAAATCCGACTAACAGGACATTTTAGGAAAGTCATCTCTCAGTCTGGAGTGAGTGAGCAGTGTTTTGTGGAAGGCTGACTTGCGATGTGGTAGGAGATGACATTAAAGAAGCATACCAGTATTCAGATCCTGGAAAGTTTTGTTGGCCTTTTCAGTCATGAGCGATTTGGGTATTGCTATTTATGGTATGTAAGTATCTGTATGTCTTATTTCTTGAAGTGCTGGAGATCAAACCCAGGTCGACCTTGTGCATGTGAGACAGGCACTCCACCACCATCCAGGTTTGCTTTTAGCCTCTTGGTAAAATAAGTGGTTGTCTGATAGAAGTGGAGTGGGGTGACTGGTTAGTTAGTTGCTGTATTGATTATTGTGAGCGGTGATTAGGACCCAAGTAGCATAGGGAGGGAAGGAGACTGATATGAATGCACCTTGTACTTGGTAGTATATTGCATCCCAGTTAAGATCAGTGGGCCAGCCCTTGATGAGTGTGGTTCCAGCCATCAGAAGTACAAACTCTTAGGTCCCACCCAATATCTACCAGACCAATATAACACAACCTCTGGTGAACTGTGAATGTATTAGGGTGTTTGAGAAACCCTAGAGGACAACTTATATTCACTGATCGCTTTAAGTGTTATTGTTGGCTGCTTGTTGGAAATCAAAACCAAATAAAAATGGATTTCAGAAACCCTGAGAAGAATCAGATCAATTGGAAAGCAGTTAAGAGTGCTAAAAGCCTTAAAATATGTTGTCTGTGAACTACAGACAAAGCAGGTAGTGAACAAATTGTGCTGTTCTGTAATTATCAGTACTATTGAGAAAAGAACAGCTCTTTACTTATTTTTATTTTTTTAATTATAGCTTTTATTTTTTTATAATTTTTATTGTGATTAATAGAAGGGTTACATTATATTCACCAGATAGAAGGTACATAACTTCACAAACATTGATACCCTTTCTCACGACATGGTACCCATTTCCCTCCCACCCTCCCCCCGCTTATGTTGATTTACCCCCTTCCCTATCCAATTTCAAATAACCAATTAAGCACATATAAAATATGTCAGATAACAAGGTGAAATATTGTAACAATATGAGATAACCAAGGGATAGCAAAAGAGATGCAGCTCTGTGGAGAGCCGGAGCGGCGGAGACGGCGCCTGTCCCCTGCCTCGCTCTTTGTCTCCTTATTTGGTATGCGAGTGCGGAGCCTTTGCTCGTTCCACTGAGTCTGCGCATATGACGTCAGAGGCCTGACCAATCCCGAGTTTTAAAATAACCCTGGCAACAGAGCAGCCAATGGCAAAAGCCCCGTGTTCCTTGATTGTTTATAAGCAGCTGCATTTCCCTGCCCCGTGCCCCTCTGCTTCAGCTCTCCCTTCAACCAAGTTGCTCTTCAATAAAGCGTGATACAAGAAGGATCCTCGGGTGGTGTCCGTTCTTCCCTGCTGGTCAGGGGTGCCGGGGGCCGCACAGCTTTTTATTTATTTATGTTCATTTGTCCTTTCCATGCTAGCCAGCTGTCTGTACCATTCATAATCGGTTACAAGAACAGAAAAGGTGTGGTTGTTTTTTCTGTAACAATGCTTTCTCTCATTTCCATTTTTAATCATTTTGTGGGTTGTGGGACTTGAACTTTGGGCCTGGGCCCTGGACGTGAGCTCTTCAGTTCAAGGCTGCCACCCTAACCCTTGAGATATAGTGCCACTTCCTCTTTTCTAGTGACTAATTAGAAATAAGTCTCAGGTTCTTTAGTGCCTGAGCTAGCTTTCAACCTTGGTCCTCCTCAGTAGCTAGGCATGAGCCATCGTGACTGGCTAGGGTAGGCATTCTTATGTTGTGATTTCTAAATAGAGAGCTGTCACACATAAAACCCCTGTTTTTCTAAAAACTTTACTGTTGGGCATAAGTGTCTTGTTTGGCAATATGTGGACGGTAGGCCTGCTGATGTGTAGTTCTTTAATTATGAGCAATTTCCCACTGGGCAATAAGTAATTGAACCAGTGCCTAACTTAATCCAAGAGTGCTGCTTTTGATAGAAATAAACAACACAACAACAAAATTCCAAATCCAAAAACCTTCTAGCTAGAGTAAGTAAGGGTACGGTAATGTTCATTTTAAAGAAGTGCTGTGATGGCATTGTGACATATGGCTATAATTTCATCTACTTAGGAGACAGAGTCTTGGAGGATTAGTCATCTCAATAATAATTAATGAAAAAACTGAATGTGACAGGGTATACCTATAATCCAAGCTACACATGAGGGCATAGACAGGAAGAAGGCAATTTGAGATTGGCCTGGATAAAAACTACAGCATTCAATTAAAAGTAACTGGAGCATAATAAGGTTGATGGCTTAGCAAGCATGAGTAGTATATCCCCCAAAGTGCTAAACTTAGTAGTATCTCATGGCAGTTTAGGTTCAAATTTGTTATTCTTCTTGTTTTCATTTTGGAGCAATTTTTACTCTTTCTTCCCTCAGAGATGGCATGTCCAAAATATAGGTGTTCTTTCGATCTAGATTCTTAACATGGGCAGGAACAGAGCCAAAGTCCCTTCACAGCTGATATCACACGTGAATGAAAAATTAACCTTTGTTGTTACAAGCCTTGCAATTGAGGTCTTTGTTGAATAATCAAGCAACATCTGACCAACAGACTAGGTTCCAGTGAGGCTTAACCTAGTGCCAAGTCCAAAAGTCATACCTCAACACAGTGCAGGGCAGTTAAGCATTGTATCCTTTGGGGCACTACTTTCTGGCTAGGGAATGAAGATTGAGACCTATATCAAGTTGGTGAGGTTTCATATTGGAATTCTTGCTAGTGATGTTTAAAATAAGCACTGTTTTCCATTCAAACAGTGCTGAAAAATATGCATATTGCAAAATATATATTATGGAGACCAGCACATAGGGGCAGACTGAACATGGAGCTTGCACCGAACAAAGTAGAATGAAGGGACAGTGAATAGGGAAGCCAAATTCGCAATGAGATTGTTCCTAAGAAATATCTGTCTGAAATCTACCCCAGAGCCTTTCCTAGCAATTAAGGCTCATAACTAATCATATAAGAAGTGTGTGTGCGGGGCCAAGAGTTTGGCCTAGTGGTTAAAGTGCTTGCCTAGCATGCATGAAGACCCGGGTTCGATTCCTCGGTACCACATACAATAGAAAAAAGCCAGAAGTGGTGCTGAGGCGCAAGTGGTAGAGCTCTAGCCTTGAGAGAGTCCAAGGACAGTGCTCAGGCCCTGAGCCCAAGTCCAGGACTGGCAAAAAAAAAAAGTGTATGTGTGCATGCACACACATGTGCATGTGTGTAATTAAATGAAGAATAAACTGGCAAATCATAACTGCTAGATGTGAGGAATAGTGAGTTTTTGTGTTAAACTAAGTTCAGTTTCATTTAAACCATAATTTTGGAAGCTATTAAAAACTGTAAAGGATTTTATGTATAGATAGTATCCAATTCTGATTGTCTGAATTGATGTGATTATTGAAATTTATTTAAAAGGGGTGCAGTGTGGAGGTGTATAATAAAAGGACAGGAAAGATGATTTTGTTCATTGAATTAGACTTATGCTTAACCTTCTTTAGCTGCATAATATCAATAACTTAGAGGTGGAATATATCATAGAAACATTTTATGTCCAAAGTTGGTCAAAGAATTCAGCCTGCATTTACATAAAGATAATGGGGATAGGATATGATCAAATTGAATTTTTTAACAAATGCATAGATTATAAAAGGCAAATTAAATATATATTTCTTTCAAAAATTTAAGTCATTTTTACAAATTCAAAATGAATACTGCACATTGTATTAATGATTAGCTTTAAGATAATTCTATAGATGATCAGGCAAATGTGTGTGTGTGTGTGTGTGTGTGTGTGTGTGTGTGTGTAATATAAACTGAATGACCAAATGTGAGGTGAGCAGTAGAATAGGTAAAGATTTAAGCAATTTTCTAACTAAGCTGTCTTAATTTCTTTTAATCAATGAATTCTGGCCTGAATACTCTAAGTTTATTTTTTCAAACTTACAGTCTAACAGCTATAAACAGTTTGGTCTCAATTAATGTAACAATCATAACCTACATTGACTAGAATATCAAGATACTGAAGGGGGTCTAAGCTTTAATAATTTGAATAATTGCCTCCATTTTATACTTTGCTGGTGAATACATTCATAATTATCCAATTAAGTCACATCAGCAGTTCTCTTTTTTCCCAATCATGGAACTTAGAGGGATAAAAGAGAAAGAGAGAAACTAGAGAATCTATCCAAACATAAATGTCATTCCATTATAGAACCTTATTAAGTACATTTAAATGTTTTAATTTCTAGCACTGTGTTGTTACTAATGAACTCTACAGGGATTGAAAATGAATTTTTTATTCTGGGATTTTTTTGTCTCTTTTGAATTGCATAAAACATTCCTCTTGAATTTTCAGTAGATAAAATGAAACAGATTTTAATATCGTATTGAGCTAGCCCCCTAGGAGACAACTGTCAAAAACCCACGGTATCTTTAGATCACTTTAATTACATTTTGTTGAGCATAAAATAATATGCAGGAAACTGTTTAACTTTATTGATGTCATAGTATTTTCTGTATCGTCAAGTTATATGCCATTCAAGTAATACTGAGTTGTTCAGTTTAGTTGAAGTTCAGAGTGAATGAAAATAGATGGGTTTGAAGACAGATTTAAAGATGAAGCGCTTTAAAGGACATGTGAAAAGTTTTAATATTCAGGGACTAATATAATACCCTATAACTGATTAAAATTAGTTGATTTTATTCAAGGATGAACCAGAGGACACTTCAGTAGGACCAGGTTTATTAATGCAAAACAAAGCAAAAGCAAAGCAAAAATGTACTCTACAAATAGGAGGATGGTTAGGGTTAAGAAGGTACTGTGCTTGGGGTTCTGGGGACCTCAAGTTCTTACTGGGGTTTTTAAACTTGAGAGGACTGACTAGTCCTGGGAAACTGAGTTATTTATCATCAGTTTCTCATATATTCCAGGTGGACAGGGTAGTTCTTGGCCTTTGATGTTCAGACAGGGGCTGCCATTTTTCCACAGGCTATAGGCGCTCTGGGTCACCAAGATGCACTGGCTGTCACAAGTTGTTTGGTTAATGTCAGCTATCAATATGCGATTCCTTAGCAACATCCAAGCTATCATTCTCTGCCATCAGGTTTCCTGATTTCCTGCCTCATTCACAGCAGTCCTATAAACACTTCAAATGTGTTGCAAATGATACAACTTGAATTAGTACTGAGATAGATTAGAGTCTAGAGAAAGGGAGTTTTAGACAGTTGGATATCAGAAATAAAGGATAATTACTTGGGTGTCACACCTAAGACAAGTTCTGGGATGGATTTGCATTGTAAGTAGGGATATGTGTGGCCTAGGAAAGACCTAAGACCTAACTTAAGGAGCCTCGCCTCATCACTGTGGCCCTTAGCTATGGCACCAACTCAGCCAGCACGTCTCCCACTGTGAAGAACTCACTTCGCTTGCATATCACAAGTCCACACTGCCACTGTATGTAAGAATATTTGCTGATTTTACTCTTCAAGATCCAATTTAGCCATCTGACAGTTGCTATGACATCTCCTTCTACCTCAATATTATCTCAGCAACTCATAGGCAACATCCCTCAAAAATCATGTCAAATGCCTCGCCTGAATCTATTGGGACAATCAAGTAGTATGTTTTTTCCATTCTTCTAATATGGTGCAGTGCATTGCTTGAAATTTAAATTTCAAATCAACCTTTGAAAAGGCCCCCTTGGGATGGTGTATGCTCATTTTTGAACGTTGCTGAATTCAGTTGGTGATTATTAAGGAATTTTGTGTCTATGATAACAAAGCATATTGATTTTCTTTAAATGTCTTTGCTTTTGGTGACAGATATTACTGGTTTCACAGAATGAGTTGGAAATATTCCCTTCTCTGTTTTATGAAAGAATTTGGGACTTTGTATTACTTCTTTAAATATTTGATTGAATTCATCTGTGGTTTTTCTTTGTGGGAAGATTGATAAATGGTTAATTAAAATTATTTACATTCTCTTTTCTCATTTGTCTATTCTTAAGAATACAATACTAGTTTCAATTTTTTATTTTACTTTTTATTGTTGGGGATAATATATAGAGAGGTTACAGTTACATTTGCTAGATAGTAGGTGCATTACTTCTCACACATTGATGCCCCTTCTCATGTTTTTGTCCTCATTTCCTTCTCCCAACCCTCTACCAATCATCTTGTTTTCCTCCTTCCCTTTCCTATTTCAGATAAACAAATAAACATATATACAATATACCAGGTAACAAAATCAGATACAGTAACAATATGAGATTGACCAAAGGGCAACAAAAGAGAAGAGAAATAACGAAGTACATTAAGAAAAACAATCACACAAGATAAAGCTCTTGCTTCCATATCCTAGAGAGAATTTTCTTATTTCATCCAAGTAGTCTGGTGTCTAAATTGATATAAAGTCTTAATAAACTTTTAATTTCTTATTTTCATATTTAAATTCTTAATCAGCCTTATCTTAATTTCTTAATTACCTTAGGTAACAGTATCTAGGTTGGTTTTTCAACAGAACAATTTTTACTTTATTTTCTTTTTTGATTTCCAGCATGATATTTATCATTTTCTTTCTTCTTATTTCTACAGATTTTATCTGCCTTTTTTTCACACTGAAGAGAATATATGTGTAACGTTTATTCTTTCTTTGTGATGAGTCATTTTCAACTGATGTTTAAAATTTTTATCTGATTATGCTATCTCTAGATAGTGATCATTTTATGTTACTCCCACTAGAGCTCGTTAACTGGTTTTGACCTGTAGGTTTATTATTTAATTTAAAAAGTTTACAGGAATTATTTTTCTCAAACTATTTTCCTACTTTTTTTTACTTTTGGAATTATATCTGTGCTATATATATATATATATATATGCTGTCAGGCTTGTTATTTTCCTTTATGCTTCTGAATGGCTTTATATATTTTCCTCCATCACCTTTGTCTTTGTTCTTTAGAGAATATATCTTCTATTGGTTCATCTTTAAGTTCATTCTTTCCATATCAAATATGTTATGATTACCCACATTTAAAATTTTTAAAAAAATAAAATTTTCTTCAATTATTGAGCATCCAATTGCAGAATTTCTATTTTTAAAGATTTTAAAACTGGGAGAGGGAAATGGGGACCAAGACATGAGAAAGGGTATTAATGTGAAGTAATGCACCTTCTATCTGGTGAATATAATGTAACCCTTCTATTAATTACAATAAAAATATATGGAAAAAAGATTTAAAAACTTTTAAAATTCTTAACTCATTTAGTCATCATCATATCTTTTTTTTAAGTATTTAAAAAAGAACATTCCTTTGAAGTCACAAAAGCCCCTGCATCTAAGAACACTTTAGTGTAGTTTTTCCTGACTGCTTTATTTTTTAAATGTGGATCTTGCTTTCTTGTTTCTTTGCAGTTCTAATAGTCTTTTAATGAATGCTTACCTTTTTTCATATAATTTTTATTGTAATTAATAGAAGGGTTACATTACATTCGCTAGATGGAAGGTGCATTACTTCACATACATTGATACCCCTTCTCATGTCTTGGTCCCCATTTTCCTCCCCCTACCCCCTCATCTTATTTTCCCCCCTTTCCTATCCAATTTCAAATAACCAAATACGCATATATCCAATATATCAGATAACAAAGTGAAATACTGTAACAATATGAGATAACCAAGGGACAGCAAAAGAGATGAGAGATAACATAGTACATTAAGGACAACAATCACTCGTTATATGGTTTTTGTTTCTATATCCTAGAGGTCCCTTCATTTAGTGTCATAGTGTATGGCCTTATGTATCTAGGTTTTGCTCTATTACAAATTTCTGCTAGAAGAGTCCAAAGTTTCTACAGATTATGACAAATGAGGGAAACCCTTGAGCCTATGTTCCTTTGAGTCTGGCTTACTTCACTTAATATGATTTGAACTCTGTGCCTGACCACTGTTCTTGGACACATTTTGCTCAAGGCTAGTGCTTTCCACTTGAGCCACAGTACCACTTCTGGGTTTTTCTGAATATAAAGTACCAAGAAATCGAACCCAGGGCTTCAATGCATGTTAGGTGCATGTTAGGTACTACTAGATTATGCTCCAGGCTCTGAATGCTTACCATTTTAAATATCACATTGCAATAGATCTGGCTTTATCTTCAACTCACCTGTCACTCCATGGAGTCAGAAAATCTTAAGAAAGGTAAAAGCAATTATATTTCAGTGGAAGCAAATCCTGAGCATGAAATTTACATAGCACAAAAGTGCCTCCTATGGCCACTCCCAACAACACTGGAATTTTCTACATCTTAATGCTTTCCATCTATTGTATTCTATTTTTGTTTTTTTAATATATTTTTTCAATTTTTATTGTAATCAATAGAAGGGTTACATTATATTCACCAGATAGAAGGTGCATTACTTCACAAACATTGATACCCTTTCTCATGACATGTCATCTGTTGTATTCTTATAATAGCTTTTTATAGTTGTCTGTGGTTTGAAAACAGTTGTACCTCACCAAAAGGAGAAAAAGTTATATTCGTTGTTACTCATCTGGCAAGCCTTATTAGCTGAGCACTTACCCACCAGGGGAAAAAAATAAGAATAGTCTTGAGCATAATGTGGAGATGGGATCTACAGGTAGTTGAGGATTATAGACCCAGGCATTACAAGCTATCTCCTAGCATGTGTTTATTCTTCATATACCATTTAAGAATCACACACTTTGCCTGCCTATTTCTTGTTCAGATCAGGCAAGCAGGATAGTGATATATTTATCCCGCCCACGTCAGTTCAAATAAAGAATTCACAGTCGTTTGGGAAAATATACATAAACTAGTAATTCACTTGAAAGCTTTTTCTCAACTCCACAAAAACACTTTTACCAAATATCCATTCAGTTTTTTCTTCAATATTCACAGCTCCCTTCCCAGATTGATCCATAGACCACAGGTCCTAATAGAACACTAAAATCAAGCCAATAGCAGCTACCCACCTTTTCCTCCATCACTTACCCAGTTAAATGACTATACATTTCCTTCCTGCACATCCCAGCATGTAATTAAATCAACATTTTAAACTGGCAGCTTTAACTTTTATAGGGTAAAAGGCTGATGTAGGTTCAGATTTGCGGAAGGGAAAAAAATCAAATGTGCAAGAATAATGTTTACGAATTCCTGAAACAAGGCTTGTCAGCAGAATGAAGTTGCTAATTCAGGCCATTTTGGATGGAATGGTTTTTTTCTGTTTATAATAACTAGGATTTGTCTCCTGTTAAAATGTCACATAGATAAAGAAATAAATTCTAACAGCTGTGACAGGATTATCATTGCTAAGAAACTCCGATATGGGGGATTAATGTGTCAGAAACATCTACTTTGCTGTCTTTAATTTGGAGTAAACCAAACATTCTTCTCCATACTTAGGAATGACTACCAATGAGACATGGATAAAAGGCCAGAATGCTGACATCTCACCCTCAAAGTTCATTTTTAAATAAGAGGTAGTTGTCATAAAAATCTAATATTTTTTCTGAGGAAGTTAGTAGCATATGTGAGGATGACCACTATTCTTTTCTTGGTGAAATTATTCCATAAGAAGACTGACTGGTATTAACGATAAACATCAGTAGGAATGCATCAGCAATTGTGATTTAAACGGAAACACAGAAAAATAGAAAATGGGAATTGGGGGCCATCTGTAGAAATTAGTATGGGGGAACAAATGAAAAAATTGCTAAGAAAATAATAGGAGTTTTACATTTACTGGGGAGTCTGTTTAATGTTACATGCTGTGTATGTAACTCTCATTATTTATTCATTCATTCACTTTTTCATTTAATAAGTATATATTAGGCATTAGAATTAATACTGGCAATAATGAAATACTTCATCATAGACTGCTTTTTGAATGAACCATGCTTTACTGGTTTTCATGCAACTGATACTTGGTACTGAGTGGTACAGTGGAGCTGTTCTTAAAACAACAGTTGGCTTGCTGGGCGTTGTGGCTCATGCCGCTAATCCTAGCTACTCAGGAGCCTGAGGTTTGAGAATCGCAATTCACTGCCATTTGGGACAAGAAAGTCTGTGAGACTCTTATCTCCAATTAATTACTCAAAAGCTGGAAGAGGAGCTGTGGCTAGTGGTGGAGCACTCACATTAAGTGACAGTGCCCAGGTTATGAGTTCAAGAACCAAGACTGACACAAAAACAAAGTCCAATGGCTTTTCTCCTTGTTTAATAAGGAGAAACTACTGGTTGTCTGTGGCTCAGATCTGTATCATTAGCTACACATTTGGCTGAAGTACGGAGGATGGAAGTAGGAGGTCAGCCTGTAAAGAAAATCTGTGAGATTCCATCTCCATAATAACCAGTAAAACACTGAGTTGGGGGCGTGGCTTAAGTGGTAGTACCCTGGTGGAGCAGGAACGAGGTCCAGAGTTCAAACCCCAGCACCACCATAAGTAACAAAAAGAAATAAGCCATATCTAGGGAGTCCTGAGAACAAATTAAAGATGACTCTCTTTATTCAAAAATATATTTGAGTATATATTTGAGCTGCATTTTGGAAAATGAGTAAGAATTAAGAAAGTGGATGAAGCAGAGTTGGTCTTCTGATGAGACCAGCCTTAACATCCGTTAAAATCGTAATACGCTATTCTTAGAGCTGCACCTGTGAATGTGTAATTAACCAGTCCAAGGAAAGTAATTGTCCTAGGGATTAGTAAATAAAATAAACTTCAACCAAGTTTGTTTTGATTACCATTCAAATGATTACGGATGTTTAATTTGGAAGGCACATCTCTCTTCAGACAGTTGCACTGCAGCCCCGCGGTGAGTTTCTCATAGGAATTCAGCACAGAGTAGAAGAGTGACAGTGACTCAACACATTCTCCAGGAAGCTTTTCCTGCTGTCCCTAGTGAAGGAGCAGTCCTTGTACTCTATCCTTAGCTCCATCTGATGCTATCACACTGTGACTGAGCAGTCCAAGGTGGGAGTACATTGTATTTGTCATTTCTTCTCAAATACATTAGTAAAAGGTGAAAGATTTATATGGTCTGAAGAGAAGCCAGAGTATGCAAAGACTGAGTATTTTAGATACTCAATATGCCTGTTTAAGCACACTTTTAAATAGGCGGGTTGGCTAGAAAACACTTTCTGGTGTAGGTTCCAAGATGGGGGGAGTACCACCTATTTCCTCCTCCTCCTCCTCGTCTTCCTCCTCCTCCCCCTTCTCTTCCTCCTCCCCCTTCTCCTCCCCCTTCTCTTCCCTCTCTCTCATCCTTCTCTTTTTGTGAGGTTTGAAATCTGGGCCTTGTACTTATACTTGCTTGCTTTGCTGTCTATTACTTAAGCTAAGTCTCCAGACCAGTTTTTTTGCTGATTATATTGAAGATGTACTCTCACAGACTTTTCTAATTGAGCTGGTCTTAAACCTCTGTCCTTCAGATCTCAACCTCCTGAGTAACTAGGGTTGTAGGCATGAGCCATGGTACCAGACTGGGAGTTGTTCCCCCCCCCCAAGGGAAATGAATGTTCTCACAGTAAGTGTGGAGATAAGGAAGCTTGAAAATGAGTTAATTAAATGCAGTAGCCAGTGAAGAAGTGAGAATCCAGTGGAGAGTGTTTTAGAGATGGGAAGGAGACTGTAGGTCCTGTTGCAAAGGACCTTGAATACTGTGCTCATGAGACTAGATTGTAAAGTAGGAAATATCAAGACTTTATAGAGGCTTCCACATGAGGGTTTCTATGCTCAGGATATTCACGCTCTCTCTCTCTCTCTCTCTCTCTCTCTCTCTCTCTCTCTCTCTCTCTCTCTCTCTCTCTCTCTCTGACTCTTGGTCTCAATTCAAGGCATTTATATGGCACTGCATAGCAAAGAATAGTGGGCTGAGTAAATTAATGAAGTAAAATTTCCTGTTCTTGAGAATTTAATATTTAGTAAGAAATTCATTTTCCAAGAAAGCAGTGGTTAATTTTGAGTTTATTTCCACAGATCTTTGTCTAAATAAATATTCAATCAGTTATTTTTGTATTTTAAATTAGGGAATCTTTGATTTTGTGAAATAGCAATTATAAAAACACCATTAGGATTCTGAAACAAAAAGGGGCAACTGGGGCAGGATGTGTGGCCTAGTGGTAAAATGCTTGCCTAGCATGCACCAAGACTCAGGTTTGATTCCTCAGTACCACATACATAGAAAAAAGCCCAAAGTGGCTCTGTGGCTCGAGTGGCAGAGCTCTAGTCTTGAGCAAAGCCCAAGGACAGTGCTCTGGCCCTAAGTTCAAGCCTCCAAACCTACAGCATTTTGATTCCTGCACTCTTGACCTTCTCAAGGATAGTTCTACCCTTAATCTCACTGCTCTTTGGTTATGTAAGCAAATGAATGTGCACTTTTTCTTTTTTCAATTATTTATTTATCTATTTGCCAGTCCTGGGGCTTGAACACATTGCCTGGGCTCTGTCTCTGAGCCTCTCTGTTCCATAGTACCACTTCCAGCTTTTTTTGTGTACCTGGTACTGTACCCAGGGCTTTGAGTGTGCTAGGCAAGCATTCTACCACTAGGCCACTCTCCCGGCCCTGAATGTACCTTTTGTTTAAGCTAGTTTGATTGAATGATCCTGTCACTGGTTGTTATTAGTATTTTAATTGTCCTTTTACAGATATGGCAGCTAGGCCCCTCAAAGCTTAAGGAACATGCTCAAGGTCAAGCTAGTAAACAGATGGATGGGTTGAAATTGAGATCCATCCATTTCCAGAGTGCAAATCTTTTATTATTGGTGTGCAAAGGATTCTCAGCATTTTCATCCTAAAGGAAAATCACTATGATGACTAATAGCTGTACCTAAATCACTGTTATGTCACATAATAGACACTTCAATGCATATACAGTCAACATACTTGTGGAATATCTCCATAAAGAATCCACCTTTACTGTCTTTTTGTCACCATGAAATAAATTAGCAATATCTCATAATTCATATTACAAATACTTCTTCCAGCTTATTCTTAAGCCAAAATATTATTTGTGTCTCCACATGTGCTTATAATTTGTTAACATAGAGAACAATGTCTTCTTGCCAATTTTTCTTCCATGTTTTTTGTCCTATCACCACTTTTATTTTATTAGCAAAATCTTCCCCACATGAGGGAAGCTATGAACATTTTATAAATCTGCCGTGGGCTGCAAAATATACTAATGCCTTTAATAGTGATAGCATATCTTTGGAACTTCCTCCAGGGTAGAGTCTACTTCAAAACTGTGCATTTAACAGGCAAACAGCACAGTAGTATAAAGCCGTGGACATTTCGGTACTGAGGATTCTTTACAATCCACACATCCATACTTCTCAATGTAATTTTATGGCCATAGCTAAAATTACCCAAGATGGATAAAGGCAGCATTTTCATGATTAACTTTATTTGAGGGGTTTGTATCAACTGCTCCAGGAAAGCTCTTTATGACTTGAAGCTCACATGAGAAGTTTCAGGCCAAATTATATGCTTTCTGCTTGAGGGTATGGATTTGTCACCTCTTGATGTAAATCTCCCAAAGTTGATTAGTCTTAGAAGTATTCATTTTGCATAACATTCCAAAAACTCTCCTGCTTTAAAAATGAAAAATTGCAAGTGATTATTTTACAGCCTGTTTAATTGCACTTGGAGATTTTCTGCCCCTAAAAAGTCTCATGGATAACCATATTAATGCTCTCCCCAAACACATTTTTGAACTGAATTTTATTATGGGTAGCACCTGACCTTTCAACATAATTGCATGTGGTCCAAATTAATTGTTCTGTTCTATTGTGCATTGAATAATAGGTAGTCTAAGATGAGACTAATTATGCAGATACCTGATATGAGAAGATTCATGGAGAGAGCTCTTTTGGGTGCCTGGAGTTTAGAAAATAGGGTATAAAATGACACTTAATTAACTAATAAACTAACTGACAAGACTGACTCCACAGGAGACTTCCAGTCAACACAATTCAGAAAATTAGAAGTCTTTCTCTTAACCAAAGTATAATAAGGTAGAGTTTACATGCCACATTAAGTATTGCCATAAATCAGCATCCTAGTAAAAGAGGCATTAAATATGAGTCTGCTTAGAAAAAAAAATAATCACTTAAGTCTTTCCATTGCTTATTTCATTCTTACTCTACTATTTATGTTTTACTGTGTTGATGCCTTTTCTGAATATTTCTCTGGATGTCCTTGTGATATTGTTTAAAACATATCAATGTACAATTTTTTTTTGTTTGTTGGTCGTTAAGACTTGAACTCTGGGCCTGGGCGTTGTCCCTGAGCTCTTCAGTTCGAGGCTACCGCAATACCCCTTGAGCTACAGTGCCACTTTTGGTTTTCTGGTGGTTAATTGGAGATAAGAGTCTCACAGACTCTAGTACCTGGGCTGATTTTGAACTGTTATCCTCAGATCTCAGCCTTCTGAGTAGCTAGGATTACAGGCATGAGCCATCATGCCTCTCTCATACATTTTTTTTAACCCGTTTGATGCCAGTATGGGTTGTAATTATGTGATTTAGTCATTTAAGTAATGTTGACCTCTGTAACAAAATATTCAACGCTAAGTGAACTATAACAAAAGGAGGCAAACAGAGGCAAGGTGCCAGAAAGACACAGGGAGAGAGACAGCCTTGCTTGTTTATAGCAGTCACTCACAGAATGGAGAAGTAATTGGGGTCCCTTGAGAACTATGTTAAGCCCATAAGCAGCACCTCTACTGACCTGAACTTCTGCTTGGTTGTGCTTTCAAACACATCCACATTGGGATGGGCCAAATCGCAGCAATAACTAGTTAAAGGTCCTCAGATTCTAGTCTCTTGTGACATGTTAGAGCCTCATGGTACTTATCATTGGAAGGACCTCATCAGAAGGAGAAGGGATGGCATAAAAATGCAGTTGTGTGAGGTGCAGGGAGTGGGGAAAGGTCAAGATGGAAGAGCATCTATTCATCACCAGCCCCCTTTGATAGCTCTTACTCTGATGAAGAGATCTAGAATGTTCCCCTTTGCCTGACTAGACATTGGACTGTGATATTCCTAACTCTAAGCTTGAAATTCCTATTGCTTTCTTTTCTTTTAGTATTTCTTTTAATATTTTTGTAAAGGTGATGTATAGAGCGGTTGCAGTTACATATGTCATGTAACGAGTGTATCTCTTTATGAAGTGTCACTTCTTCCTTCCTTTTTCTCCCTCTGGACCAAGGTTTTCTTACCTCTGCTTCTGGAGTAGTTTAAACAAGTGGAGCAATGTCATTCTTTCCGATGGCAGCATGGAATTCCATTGTGTATTATTAATACCACATGGTGAAAATGCAGCAATGAAAATGGTTGTGAGCATGGTAAAGCTAGTAGCTTTAATATGTCCTTGTTTATGGATATAGTTTGGGATTAACAATCTAAAATTAACTTAATTTCAACAATTAACTAATGACTAGACGGCAATTTAAAAGGCATTCAAAGAACCTAGAATATGTCAGCATATGACATATTAATTTTCCCCTTTATAACAGTTTCTTACGAGTAGGTTAATTACTTCTTTTCACATAATAAACAAATTGTATGTATGTTATGATATTTTAAGAAATGGACTTCACTTAATTGTTCCTAATTGTCCCAGCTTTGTCTAGTTTTGTAACTATGGAATCTATTCTTATTAGGGCAAAGAATAAAATACTAGAAAAGGAAAATAAGAAACTCTAAGAAGAGCGTATCTGAGAATTTTGTTAATCATCTATATATATTTATAACCACATGTAACTATATATATGATTAAGTTTTTAGTAATTGCTGTGCTAAAATAATCTTGCAGTGCCTAAGAGAACAAAAGGATGAGAATTGCTTTTTTTCTTTCTGCACAGAAACCCTTTTGTGATTCACAAAGACAGAAAAGTCCAGATCAACTCTTATTGTATTGAGAAACAATAATGTCACTGATATTGAATATAGAGATTGAACCTTTTGGCTTTTGGAGAGTTACTAAAATGTACATCTTTAAACTTTAATTCTGGTGTTGAAGTAGTGTGAATGTATCTTCCTGGGACATTGGATGGAGTTGAATTGCTCTGAAATGTATGCATTTACTCAAAGGTCAATTAGGATATAGGCCATCCATTTTAGTGGAAGCTTGCCTGCACATTTGGAAATAATTCCTTCTTTAGCTAGGTAAAAAATCTCTTAAGTAATACAAGAATTAAAGAAAAAACTCAAGCAGTACAGCTTCCTATTGTTTTTCCCTCAGTCTCCCTGATAGAGCCAGTCTTCTGCTTTTTCTTTCCCCTGCCAGCAAAGGCAGTGAATTGCCAAGCATAGAGTACATTAAGCAACCTCAGACAAAACCTCAGAGGCATCTGGCCATGCTCAAGAGAGCGGGAGAGAAAGCAAATGCTGAATACCAGTGGAGAAAGGATGTATGTGTCCTGAAACAGGATTAAGAGAAAAACTAGAAAAGCAGGGTAGAAAAGAATGCAATTCGAATTCTATTTTTAAGAATGTTTGCATGCCTGTAAGAAATCTTGGGGAAAAAGTCACATAAAGTTTTCCGTGATTTTTATCTTGTGGGATAAGTAGTGATCCATAGTTTATATTTCTTAATTTCTCCCCTATACTCTTGCTAGAAAAAGCTGACATTTTTACCATTAGAAATAGCCATGTTTTGAGTTTTATCAGAACATGAAGGCATCAAAGACTTATTTAACAAAAATATCTAGTCAAGATTTTAAGGGACATTAGGAAAAAGACATAAATTTTATTTTTTTTCCTTTGTATCTTTGACTGTACTGGGTTAGACAAGTATTCTTCAACCACTTGAGCCACACTCCCAGTCCTTTTTGCATTTGTTATTTTTTGAAGTGAGTTTTACTTTCAACTACAATTCTATTTTTGCTTCCCATAAGTAGTTGAGATGACAGGTGTGTGCCACTATGTCCACTCAGCTTTTTATTACTTGAGATGAGGTCTCCTGAACTCCTTGATGAGGGTAGCCTTGAATCCTGACCCTCCTGAGCTCAGTCTCTGAGTTGTTAGGATTACAAGAGTGGACCGCCATGATCATATGCTGTATAGGTGTATATCACCACTTATAGTCTTTCACTATAAGGTTAAATTATTTTTGTAACACTAGGGATTGAACTCTGGGATTCAGACTTGCCAGGCAGGTGCTTTGCCCCTTGAACATGCCTCTAGCTCCATTTATGCCTTGGCTATTTTTGAAGTAGGGTATTATCGTATGTCTGAGGCTGTGATCATCTTACTTGTGCTTCCCCCTATCGCTGGGATAACAGGAACATGTGCTCAGCTGTTGTTCTTCTACCACGCTGGGGTTACAGGTGCATGCTGCTATACCCAGCCATTCGTTGAGATGGTGTCTTGAAAACTTTTTGTCCAGACTGGCTTAGAACTATGATGTTTTGATGTCTGCTTCCCAAATAGCTACAATGGAAGGCTTTGAGCTGTTGTGCTTAGCTTTAGTTTGGAGACTGTATTGTTTGAAATGGGCCAATACTGAAGTGCTAACTAGTGCCAACTTGTGATAAAAACCAGCTGAGAAGTGCTCCACAGAGGAAGAACATGGTTTAGGAGGCACTTCTATTGCTGCCAGTTGTGAATTTCCTGGGAATAATTAAATAGTGTCTTTAAACAGACATGCAAATAAAATCAAGCTATGCATTGATCAGTTGTTGAAAATATTGTGACAAGAGACTCATAGAAACCGAATTTCCCCTAGGAGACATAATTTGGTATTTGCTAACTCAGTGTTTATCACAACTGTATAGCACATACTTACCCCAAATAACAAATACCACGTGCAATCTGTATGCACAAATCTTGCCCCATTTTCATGTTAATATAATTTATGTGAATCTTGGAAGGTGAATGCAGAATGGAGACTTTTTTGTTCATCTGCAAATGCTGCAGAATGACCCTTTTAAAAATTGGAACCAAAAATATAACCAAAGCAACCTTGCAAATGACAACAGTTATTTCTATGCATAGATTCCTGCGTGTGCATTGACGTGGGGGCTGACCATCTCACGAGGGCAATTCTAGTGCAAGATGCATTGAATGACTTCAGAACTTTGTGGAAAACTTAATGTTGAAAATGAGCAAATGATAATACTTGCATAAATATGTAAAAATGCTATCTTTACTCATAAACAAGAAAGCTACAACAGATTATGTTGTAGTTAGAATAAAGTTTCTGTTCTTGAATTTGAATTTTCTGATACATCTTTCTTGGAGTCATACTGCTTAAGTACATGCATCCTGGTCTGGGTTTCCATCCAAATGATACACAAATGCTGACCATGAAAAAGAAAAAGCAGGGTGGGGATGGGGGGAGGGAAATGGTGCCAAGACATGTGAAAGGGAATCAATGTATGTGAATTAATGCACCTTCTATCTGGCAAATATCATGTAACCCTTCTATTAATTACAATAAAAATATATGAAAAAAAATAAAAGAAAAAAAGAAAAAGAAAAAGCAAGCTGGTCTGCAAGCCACACATGAGAACAAATATCTGTCTATATGCTGCATTCCATTCTGAACCTGCTGTGCTTTCAAAACAAGTTTTGAAACTTCTTTTGCATGGTGTAGGCAAATGAACATGCAGAACAATTTTCAGAGTCACAGACAAATGGGAGTGAGCATAACATGTCCTTGGATCTGCAAATCTCTCACCCAATGCATCCATCTAACATAGTGATTCTGAGCAGGTGACCACGCTGTGAAAGAACTGTGTAGCTTGACAAAAATGGGTCCACCCAGATGTTCCAGCCCCAAGCCTTGTTCCTAATGTAGAGAGCTGCTGCCAAGCTCTAAACAAGCCAGCTTGATGATGTGACTGTTGCACACATCAGGCAACCATGTAGAACAAGCAGGCACACAGACCACATGAGTCTGTTTCAGGATCAGCCAGGAGTAGCTATGGGCTTTGATGGCCCACATGGCTGTGCACCTCTGTTTCCTGCGTGTGCCCACCCTGCCTACTGAGGCTCCATCTACCCCTCTGTCTATTTTTAAGCTCTCTTCACTTCAGTCATCCTGATTCTTGAGGTCTTTGCGATCCTCTCAAAGAGGCTTTCACAGGAGGGACAAAAATGTTCTAAGCTTACCTTTCATCAGTTCAAGGCTAAATTATGGAATCTTTTTGTAGATAAAGCATGGAAAGTAGAATATAAAGTCTTTATATCCTTTATTAATCTAATAAATAAATATTTAAATGCCTAACATATACCAGATACTGAGTTAAGTAACTGCTGGATGAACAATTGACACAATGTAGAATTGTTCTGCTTTGACTTGGGAGTTTTTGTCTGGGAGGGAAAAAATGAACTAATTATGTATTATTTCCCCCAAAACCCAACAAACCAATCACTAAATGGGCAAGGGTTCTAAAGAGAGACTTATCAAAAGAAGAGGTTAAAATGACAGAAAAGCATATGAGAAAATGCTTATCATCCATGGTCATAAAGGAAATGCAAATAAAAACAACCCTAAGACACCACCTTACCCCAACAAGAATGGCCAAGATTTTGAACTCAGACAATGACAGATGCTGGTGGGGTTGTGGAGAAAAAGGAACCCTACTGCTCTGCTGGTTGGATTGTAAGCTAGTTCAACCACCCTGGATAGCAGTGTGGAGATTTCTTAAAGAACTGAAAATTGACCTTCCCTACCATTCCGCTCCTGGGCATCTATCTTGAACATCATAACCCAGGATATGATAAGGACACCTGCTTAGCTATGTTTATCTCTGCACTATTCATAATAGCCAGGCAATGGAAACAATCCAGATGCCCTACTGCAGATGAATGGATACAGAAAATGTGGTACATATATACAATGGAATTCTACATAGCCAACAGACAAGATAAAATAATGGCATTTGCAGGGAAGTGGATGAATCTAGAATGAATCATGTTGAGCGAGACAAGACCAAAGGAACAAAAGGCGTATGGTATCCTTAATATGTGGCTATTAGATCCAAACAGTATAAGAGCGAGGATTCAATATTTGTGTACCCAATGCTATGGACATGGTATTGGAAATATAACACAACTACATAGACATAAAAATCTATGACTCTATATACATAATATTTTATTACATAGATTAATATGCATCTATGACATATAAACCCTTAGCCTAATTTTAATCATGTTCTAAAATCTAAGTGTCAGTAATTGTACATAGAGATTCCCTTCTTGAATACTTGTCTGTTAAATATGTCAGTTGAAATATGATGTAAAATCAATGTTAATAAATTCTTTAATAAAAAATTTAAAAAGATCAAAGAAAAAAACAGGATAGTGATTTGATTACAAATAAAATAGGTTCTTTTTTTGTAAACTCCGGGGTCAGAATTGTACTCTCTGAAAAGAGGATGCTCAAACAAGACATACAGGATGGGCAAAAAAAGTAGAATTGAGAATGTTTGGCAAAAAAAGATGAGTACATAAAACATCAATATTTTCTTCAGCTTAGAATATGCTTATACCATTTTCTTTATAATATCATTTCCACATTTTAGAATATTTACTCTGTCATCATAGTCTACATAAAAGTTACTGTATTCTTCTAAGTACTAATTAGAAAAATGTAAAAGCTTGATTTCAAATTATGTGAATTATATATGATGACAAAGTGTCTTTTCGATTTTTGTATGTGCATTCATGGTGATATTATTAGGGTTGGAGATGACCTCATGGAAGTAGAAATGATGGCAATGTATGGCATTGAGTTTCTACTAATTCCAGGCACTACTGTACACACAACAATGCTAACTCATTTCATTCCCTGTAAATTAATAATGATCCTCATTTTCTGATCAGTACCCAGAGAAATTATATAATTTTTAAGGTCACATAGTATTAAATGTCAGCCCTTTTAATGAATTTGTCAGTTCCTCTGGATCAAATAGCAAATATTTCCTATGTATGCAACTACACATAAAGTTTCAGCCATTCTGCCACAGAACAAAATTTCCTCATAATTAAAGACAATCAATCAATCTAGTGAGTGAAATTCTCTCATGCATTATTTCTTCTTTCATATATTTCCTTTACATTGAATGTATAATGTCTCATATTGACCCAATAGATATCAATTGCCAGGTATTGTGGCAATCACTTCCCATGACTTCCTAAATCTTACAACCTCTCTTTGACAGAAATGCTATTGATATTTCCTGGTCTTGAATTTTGGAATTGCCACTTAATAACTATATGACCTTGGGCAGTAATTTAATGTCTACATGTCTCTGTTTCTCCATTTGTCAAATGCAGTCTGATTGCAGAGCTCAGGACCTTAGCCATAATACCCTAAGTGCATACTAGCTCCTTCTAATCTAAGGTAGTATGACTTACATAAAAAGAATGCTTTTAATTATGTTAAATTTAATATTTTTGACATTGTTTTCTGCAGAGCATCATGCATTCCACGTGCTCTTTAATCAGAAACATTAGAAAGATACTGATCCAATATCTTTTGTGGAAATGGATTCCTCAAATCCAGGACCTGGGTCACTGAGAAGCAGTGAACCTTTACCCTGAGTTATTTCCAATTTTAAAGACTTGTAATTACTATCCTGAATGTACTGGGCATAAGCTGAACCACAGAAAATAACGTATTTTTATTTCCAGCATTTCAGATTAGAAGGTAGACATGTTCATTTGTCCATAATACCAAACTCAAATCTATACCAAAACAATTGAAATGTAAAATGCTAAATCCAATTATGTAATTCAGAATGCAATTTTCTTTCTTTTTTTCCCCATTTTTTTTCACTTGAGCTATATCTTTGCAATTTGAATAACCAGACCATAGTATTTTAATGGATGATTTGGTTTTTCCAATGGCCAAGTCAATGACCTGCAAAATATTGACTCTATTGTGTCCTGTGAAACCAAGCCAACCCTGGTATAAATACATAATTTTTCTTTTGGCACGAAAGTAAAAAGCAAATATTTTTTATATGTGAGGATGCTGACTCAACAAATGATGTTTTTTTGCATATACATCTATAGAACACTAGGGATTTTTTTTGTTCTGACTACTATATGTGTTTTACTATATATTTGGTTTGTTCAGATAACTGTATCTAAAGAATGGAAATAGCATTTATTGAATTCCAGCTATATAACATAGTATGTTAATTGATTCAAGTTCTGTTTAAATGTTATAACAACATTTAAATTTCACAGCCATTTTCTGGATTAGAAGTTTTCTTTTGTAGAGGAGGAAACTGAGTCTCAGGAAAATGATTTCAAGTTCAACAGATTGTCACATGCATGAAATTGATGCATCATCCAAGGGCCCAACCTTTTTCATTGTTTTTTGTTGTTGTTGTTTTTTTATTGTAATTAATAAAAGGCTTACATGATATTTGCCATATAGAAGGTGCATTAATTCACATACATTGATACCCTTTCACATGTCTTGGTACCCTTTACCCTCCCCCCCCACCAGAGAGCTATCAAAAATTATATTATTGATTAGATGGGTATATAA
Organism: Megascapheus bottae; assembly: GCF_031878675.1. Classification (NCBI taxonomy): domain Eukaryota; kingdom Metazoa; phylum Chordata; class Mammalia; order Rodentia; family Geomyidae; genus Megascapheus; species Megascapheus bottae. Next base: position 18,289,975 of record NC_143532.1, on the reverse strand, counting down.
ACTGGACTAGAACATTTATTTCCAATTTTGACCTCTTCCATAAGGACTGTCATGATTTTTTTTATTGTAATGTATAGAGGGGTTGCAGTTACATTCTCACACATTAATACCCCTTCTCATGTTTTTGTCCCCATTTCCTTCCCCCACCACTCCCAATCATCTTGTTTATCCCTCTTCCCTTTCCTATTTCAAATAAACACATAAACATATATACAATATGCCAGGTAGCAAAGTCAGATACTGTAACAATATGAGGTTGACCAAAGGGCAACAAAAAAAGAGAAATAGCATAGTACATTATGAACAACAATCACACATTATATGGCTCTTGTTTCCATATCCTGGAGATCCTTTCATTTAGCCTCATCCTATATGGCCTTATGTATCTAGGTTTGCCCTATTGTAAATCTCTGCTAGGAGAGTCTAAGGTTTATACTAATTATGACAAATGAGGGAAAGAAACCATTTAGCCTTTGACTCTGGCTTACTTCACTTAATATGATTTTTTCCCAGGTCTTTCCATTTCCTTACCAATGGGGCAATGCCATTTTTTCTGATGGCAGCATAGAATTCCATTGTGTATTCATACCACATTTTCTTGATCCAATTATGTACTGAGGGGCATCTGGGTTGGTTCCATATTTTTGCTATGATAAATAGTGCTTTCATGATCTTTTAAAGTGATTTTTTTATTTGTTTGAAATCTTTGTGTCTAATTAGCTATATGTCCAGTAGTCATACGGAATTTTCTGCAGAGATATGTACAGGCAATGATTACTTAGAAATGATCTGACTACTGATAGAAACTAAAAACAGGCTTTAATCTTTGACTCTAAAGTCGGCCATTTTCTAGTTCCACTGTGCATATTCTCTTAGAGATTTCTGGATTACTACCTTGATTTATAACTACTGTCTATAGGCAAGCAACTTCAAATTTCCTGCCCACATCTCTGTAGCAAATTTGATATTTGTGTCTCCAGCTGAACAATAGGTATATAGCTACCAGAATGCACAAATGTCTCCAAACAAAATATGCCAACTACTGAACACCACTGTTCCTAGACTTGGTAGATGACCGAGCCATCGTCCATTGTGCAGTTATGTTTCTTGGGCCTCATCTTCAACACCTTACTATTTAAATAGAGTTCTATCCATCCTAGTTCCTATATATTACCATTTTTTTAAATTTTTGCATCTGCACAGGAATACCATTCTTGCAATTCACCATCCATCCCTTGCCTGTATTCATTAACGTTCAAACTCATACATGTGTCTTTTAAGACTTGCCTTTCACCTCCAGTCCAACAAGAAAGTTCTTTTGAAAATTAAAAATGATCATGGCTTCTCTGTGCTAACTTTTGAATAACTCATCCTTACCTTCAGAGTAATGTCCACACAGTTGAATATGTTTTGCTATTCTCTTCATGATTTAATGCTTGCTTTTCTCATTCATCTTTTGCCCTTCTATTTTTTTAATTCATCATAACCTTCTAATCCATCCATAATATCATTCTTTTTCAAAAATACTTTATTCATGTTAGTTCTTAGACTTTTGCATATGTGTAAAATAATCAATGCTCCTTTCCCCTTTCTGGCTAAGGTTCCAGAGCAACTTTTACATTTTAGCTTCTGTATCAGTTTATTTTCAGATCTAGTCATAACCACCATAAGCTGCTAGTCTTCATGCTTTTCTATCATCCAATTTCCTCCTGTTGCATTACATGCAAAATTATTCTTATTTTATGTCCTCATAAAACAAGGCAGATTGTAGGCTTCCTCAAAGGTTGGAACTTGCTTGATACATAGTTCTCTGTGTCTGTCTTTTCCTCTGTTTCTTTTTTCTTCTGTCCTCTCAACTTTCTTCTCCCTCCATGTATCTGTTGAATCTCTAGTGCTTATCAAGTGATTATTTCTATTAATGTGTACAATTTACCTTCTTTGTTCAGTTACTTTCCTCTGTTATAACATTATCGGAATCTGTCTTTGTTACCTGCTATATTGTATATACATTTATTTGAAATGGAGAAGGGAAGGGGGAAAACAAGATGACTGGGAGGGAGTGGGGAGAGAAAAATGGGGATAACAACATAAGAAGAGGTACCGACATGTGAGAAGTAATGCAACTACTATCTGGCGAATGTAACTGTAACCCCTCTATACATTATCTCGATAATAAAAAAATAAAATAAAATAATAACACTATCTGCATTAAAAGCAGGAATTTTACAGAGGACCCTTACATTGAGTCCTCTTTATCTGCATTACAGATAATTCTTTTAATTTAATTTTTAAATTTTTTAAATAAACTTAAGGTATGTCATTTGGTTCTGGAAATTTAGGACCATTTTTTAATGTAAATTTTAAAGAGGGGTTACAGTTATATAAGTAACATAAATCCCTATTGATTAGATTCTCCCACTGTTTCATATTCCAGGTTACTTTAGAAGTGGCCACAAATCATTCATATGCTCTTAGCATATGTCAAACAAAAAGAAAGAAAAATCTGTGAATTAGAGTTCATAAAAAAATAGGCTTATGTGGTCTTTTAAAATAAAGCCTGAAATAAAAATCTCAGATTTCAAACACTGAAAGGCATTTTTTTTAACATATGTTTCGAGCCTAGCCTGTATTTTAGTTTTATCTAAAAGGCATTTGTAAGGCATGGTTATACATGGACAAGTGTACACAGAGAATGTTTTAAAGTATGAATACTTTTTGTTTAAAGCTAGACTTTTCTGGAAAAATATCTCTTTGGTCCTTTTTTGTCAGTTGAGGGGCTTGAACTCTAGGCCTGGGTACTGTGGGCATTGTCCCTGAGCTCTTCAGCTCAAGGCTACCCCACTTCTGGTTTTTCTGGTGGTTAATTGGAAATAAAAGCCTCATAGACTTTTTGTGCCCAGGCTGGCTTTGAACCATGATCCTCAGATCTCAGCCTCCTGAGCAGCTAGGATTACAGGTGTGAGCCACCATCACACACTCTGTTTTCTCTTTGTGGTGCAGATAACAATACTTTTCTTCACTATTAACCTTTAATACATCAAGAGAAAACTCAAATATGCCTTTTCCAATTACACTAGTAAGTAATGAAAGAGAATTACTATTTTTCTAGCACTTTATAATAAATAGAGTCCTGGGATAATTGACCCCTAAAATTTTCTCCTAAATCAAACAACTCAATCCTCCAAATATAAAATTAATCATTTCATTGATATTAGCCTTCAATTCTTACTCCATTAAATCTCTAAGTTCATACTAGGGATGGCATCGGAAGCAAATTAAAATGGGATTCTTATAAGATGAGAAAGATAAAATTGTGCCTTCTGAAGAAGCAATTTAATCTTAATAAATTATTTTAATATTCTTTCTTCAATGAGGCATCACATTGGCCATAAAATGAAATGCAAAAAGGCCACTGGTTGAGGAAACTGAGTTACAAAGAGATCACTGCACTCTTGAACAATTATACCTGCAATAAGTTGCTTCATAAATTTTTATGTTGCGTTTTACATTTTTCAAGAATGCAAGTATTCCCAACAGGGTCATAATTAGAATTGTGACAGTGTAAGAGCAACTAAAAGGAAATTATGTTTGATCTCTAGAATATTTAGCTAAATCGTTTTAAGTAGGACTTAGTTGCTTTGTTGAAGATAGATTAGCCTCCACATAGAAGATGTTCCATGAATGCAAGTCTCTCAGGTGGTCTACACCAGCAAATGCAGCATCACAAGGAGTCAAGTGTCAGAGAAAAAGAACTTGTGAATGGGAATGACTTGTCCAGATTTATAGAGCTTTAAACCTAGCTGTCCCAATGTTTAAATGACAAATATTAATATGTACTATATGCTAACCTTGTCTTCTAAAGTTGTTACTTCCCGATAAAAGACTCCTTTCTCCATTTTCTGCGCTGATTCACTTTCTCTGCTATTGGCGTGTAGATGTTTTCTGGATGATATGACAATAGAACTTAGTTATTTGCCAAGATCTAGAACATGTCATATGTGCCAGATGATGCAGGCAGTCTCAGTTACCTCTTGGATTGTTTGTTTGATTTTGTAGTGATAATGGGGCTTGAATCCAGGATCTGTGTACTGTCCCTGAGTACTTTGGCCTAGGGCTAAAGCTCTACCGCTTTGAGCCACAATGACAATTCCTGTTTTCTGGTAGTTTATTGGAGCTAACAGTCTATGGACTTCCCTGCCTGGGCTGGTTGGCTGCAGTCCTCAGTTCTCAGCCTCCTAAGTAGCTAGGATTGTAGGTGTGAGGCACTCGTGCCCAGCTTTGGAAAATTTTTTATTAACGCCATTGGATTGTTGCTGTACAGTACAAAACAGCTATTCATTTGGTGGCAGTTTGATTTCTCTAGTTGCTCTCTGTATATGTTATATGATGAGGCCTCAGTTACAAGAGAATGGCATGGTTACGTATTCTGTCTACGAGTCCATGGTCTTCCATAGCCAGAAAATCTGTTGATGGCCAAAGCAGTTTGATTAAACAAACAGAAACTTGGAATATAGGTCTTTCCTCTGCCCAGTCTATTACTAAAGGAAAAGCATCTTGAAATGCTAACCTGGTCTACATTAGTTTATGGAAATTTATACTATTTTTTCCTTTTAGGAGTCAGTCTACTCTTTCTTAGTGATAAAAATAATAAGCACTTTAAAGTGCTTGTCATGGGTCATAGAACTACAGTGTAACTATAACTTTGCTGACCTCACCTAAGTATGACAATCTGTGATCTGACATAGACAAAACTCTGAAAGAGCTCTGTGGACTTTGTGGACTTTGAAGAAGTAACAGCCTGAAAGCCCACTACCTTCTGTCTAGGGCTCATTGTGAGCCATTGTTTCACTGTCAACCAGGTATTCTCAACTAAGGTTACTAACAAAAAGGAAGACATAAGCAGAAGATCATAGGATGCACGGATTGGATCTCTTGGAACAGCTCAGGGACCTCTTGCTCCTGCAAGAGAGAAATTTTAACTCAATATGAGGTTAATTGGAATGATTTCTTTGATGATGAGCCATCTTGAAATCTCACTGATTTTTAGTTACATTTGCCAGGTATTAGGTGCATTACTTTTCACTCATTGATATCCCTTCTCATGGTTTTAACCCCCAAACTATCTCAAATTGATTGTTTCTACTGTATCCCCATAAGTACTGCTACAGGGAAGCCCTTTTTAGATTCTAGCTCAGAATATTTCAGTAATCTCCAAAAAGGACTCCATATGCCAGCCTGACATACTCTATTCTATTTTAGATTTTGCTACTAGATAATCACATGATTTTCTTCATGTTTAAGTATATGTGATCATATAGGGTTTTTTTAGTAGTCTAACAATTCCTGCAAGATGAAGTCCAAAATCCACAGTAGAGTACATACACAATTCCTAAGTTGAGCTTCATCTGCTTCTACCACTAGCCTAGATTCTTGTAAGAAGGACCAGTGTATCCATTTAAAAATTTCTCAGAATCTGTTCTGGTATTTTGTATATATAGTGATAAATACTCAAGTACTTTAAAATTGCACTGAATTAATTTATGTGGAAACAATACTCGGAAAGTTGAATCTTGATAGTGCTCAAGTTCATTGTGTAATAATCATCTTTGATGGCATTTGTGGCCTGTGATGTAATTTTTGTTACCCTGGAGAAATTCTCCTCATGCTTCTTCTCTCTCTCTGTTGGTAAAGATTATACCTGCTGCTACTTTATTTCAGAAACTGGATAGCCTTCTGCCTTGTTTTTGTGTGGAGTGACCCTTTTGACAGAGCCTGTGGCTTTGACCCTTTAAATAGTAGAAGTATCCTGGTGATTTTACTCGGCAGTGGATCGTGATATTTAGAAATCCCTTCATTGGGCACCTTTGATTCTCCAGGGATGCCCATAATAAATATTTGCATTATTAAAAGAGTTATGAGCACAGTATAAAAATGAGTACACAAGGAAGTCACCACTTGGCTTTTGATTATGTCTGCCTAAATGAAAAATGAATGAATGTGTAATTAATAATAAATGTCCTTGTGTTCTTTTTTTTAATTTTAACTCATCAGAGAAGGTTAAAATGAAAGTGGAGCCAACTTTTGCTTTGCTGTTACATTAAAGACAAAATGTACCCTTGTTAAGCTGCTTCATGCAACTTCATAAGACCTAGAATTCTAATACCTGTATTGCTACTTATTAGCTATTAATTATTTCATGCATATTATTCTCTATTACTTTCAGTGTCATCATTTGTGTGTCACAGATTTCCTGATGAAATATTTTACATAGATATATGTATATATATTAGAAATTTTGAGTTGTATATATTGTGAATTAGGATAGTCTAGCTAGTATTTTTTTCACTGCAGGTATGAAGCAATGTTTTCCTTTACAGGGTTGAAATAATCTATCGAAAATACTTAGTTCTTCTAAATCCTACCATAATTCTTTTTTTTCAATTTGAGAAGATAAAAAATTCTTGAGAGGAAAAAAATTATTCTACTGGCTAGCCTTCACAGAGAGAAGAGTGAGTACTATGATAGATATAGGAGTGAAATTTCACTATCCCTTTCTCTTTGGATTTTCTTTAATCTCTTGATTGGCATGACTACAACTTTATTTTTCATCAGGAATATTTTTTTCTACACCGATCTGAATTTCTTCATACCAGCAGCTTGACTACTGGCTGTCTTTAACACAACAGTAGAATTTTCTGTTCTTCCATTCAAAGCCATTCTTGGAAGTGCTAGCTTTACTGAAAGATTATGCCAAAGTTACCATCTCATTGGCATACAAAACTCTTTCCTTCTAAGAACTTTTCCCATGGAACTGATCCAGATGGCAGAGCAGTCATCAGTTGTTTAGATAAGTATATAAACTCATGAGCACTGTCTAATGCAGTTCCCTGAGGGAGGATGGGAAATCCTTCATGTGTAAAATTGATGGCTGTCAACAACCAACAAAAGAGTTTATATTCCAACTCAGAAGAAATAACTATGAGAAGGATCATTAAGACAGCTTCCCTCAACTGACATCCCTACCCCTATGATTTTAGCCTCCAGAAGGCAATGAATTTTTTTTAACTATTTCGGTTTTTAGATTTTATTGTTGGGGTAATATATATTGCATTCATCAGGTAGTGGGTGTGTTGCTTCTTGCAAAATTGATACCCCTTCTCATAGTTTTGTGCCTGTTTCCATCTCCCCACCCCCTAGCAATCATCTTGTTTTCTCCCCTTCCCTTCTCTATTTCACATAAACAAATAAACATATATACAATATGCCAGGCAACAAAGTCAGATATAGTAACAAGAGATTAACCAAAGGGCAACAAAGGAGAAGAGAAATAATATAGTACATTAAGAACAACAATTATTCAAGATAAAGTTCTTGTTTCCATATCCTAGAGATCTTTTCATTTAGTCTCATCCTATATGACCTTATGTGCATAGCTCTTGAGCTATTGTGATTCTCTGCTAGGAGAGTTCTAGATGTGTACTAATTATTACACATGAGGGAAACCATTGAGCCTGTGTTCCTTTGGCTTTGGCTTACTTCACTTAATATGATTTTTTCCCAAGTCTTTCCATTTCCTTCCAAATAAGGCATTGTCGTTCTTTCTGATGGCAGCATAGAATTCTATTGTGTGTAAGTACCATATCTTCCCGATGCAATCATCTACTGAGGGGCATCTGTGTTGGTTCTATATCTTCACTATGGTAAATAGTGCTGCAATGACATCATTGTGCTAGTGGCTTTAGTGTGTCCTTGTTTTTGGACATTTGGAAAAATGCAAGGAGTGAGATTGTTGGGTCATAGGGGAGTTCTATGTTTAGTCTTTTGAGAAAACGCCATAGGCAGTGAATTTTTTTTATGTCAAAAGTCATTTTATTTTTCCCAAATTTCTAATTCTCTTAAATGATTCTTAGATGAGTGCACCATGCCTTTCTGTGATCTGTCCCCTGAAAAACATTGATTTCAATTTCCATTGATCAAAAGAGAACAAAAATCCACATGAATCCTTCAAAATCTTCTTATATGTGAATACTTTTTCTTCAGTTATTCCTATCAATATGATTTCTCTTAATGCTTCTTTTCCAAGTTCTTTCTTTTTTATTGTAATGTATAGAGGGGTTAAGGTTATATTTGCCAGATAGTAGGTGCATTACTTCTCACACATTGATACCCCTTCTCATGTTTTTGTCCCCATTTTCCTCCCCCACCCCCTCAAAATCAACTTGTTTTCCCCCTTCCCTTTCCAATTTCAAATAAAGTAATATACATATATACACACACACACACACACACACACACACACACACACACACACACACACACAATATGCCAGGTATCAAAGTCAGATACAGTAACAATATGAGATTAACCAAAGGGCAACAAAAAAGAAGAGAAATAAGAGTACATTAAGAACAACAATTATACAAGATAAAGCTCTTGTTTCCATATCCTGGAGATCCTTTCATTTAGCCTTATCCTATATGGCCTTATGCATTTGGGTTTTGTGCTATTATAATCCTCAGGCAGGAAAATTTTTGAAAGGTGTTGAAAGTGAAATACTTGTCCTATTATAAATGTATAATAATTGGATGATTCAGCCTTTGGAACCCATTCTATTTTGAAGTTAAGTTCACATTCTATAACTTTGCACAGTATTTCTCCCTTGGGGAAGATGAACAGAGGATGGAAGGGTGCTATCCTCTCCACTAAGACCCTCCATGCTGCCCAAGCTAATTTTGTCTCCACATCACAACATGTAAATGTGTGAAGAATAGCATTCCTACCTCTCCCCTAATATAGATGTGCTGAGTAGATAGCATCATTCCATTTTTAAAATATTTGTTATAGGTTAATATGCCTTAGATTATTGAAATTAGATTTGATTTTCACATTAATGGTGAGATCCAGACTATATTTGATAATCAAGAATGAGGCATTTAAATGTTCTGGATAGCCTGGGTAGAGTCTATTCCTATGGAATAGGCTATGCACAAAGGCATTGTGTGTGTGTGTGTGTGTGTGTGTGTGTGTGTGTGTGTAATTCTTATTTAAATGGGAGCTAATAAAAGGGTATGAGTGTTAAAGAAAGTCATGTACCAATCTAGAAAAAGGTTTGGATTTATTCTCTCTGCCTCCCATGTCCCTTAAATATTAGGAGAAACAAACAAAAGGACTTGTATGTAGTAACAGTGATCATGTTACTATGTTGATAAATAGTATGTAATCTGAGGTGTGTGTGTGTGTGTGTGTGTGTGTGTGTGTGTGTGTGTGTATTAGGGTTTGAACTCAGAACTTGTGCTTGCTTGCCTGCTCTTAACTGAATACAAAGGAGGCATACCAGCTAGAAAAACAAACTACTGTCACAAGGCTATTAATAGTGCAATTCTGAAATGAATACATGCAAAACTTTCTGCATATGAAATCTCTTACCTTCTTAGGAGTAATTTGACCATTTCTCAGATGTAAATTGAAATGCTATAATTATTCTCTTAAAAGCATCACAAGACCACAGTCCTCTAGCAAACAATCTCAGCATCAGAGTTGGATGGGTAGGGTAAGGTCTGAAAGAGAACAGTACATTTGATGATAGCACCCAGGAACAGGCATCCTTGAAGGTTGGTAGGAATGAGAGAGACAGGAAAGAGAAGAAAGTGGAGGAAAAGGGCAGCGTTGAGGGAAAAGGATGGAAAAGAAAAGACAAGGGAAAGAGATAGAGAAACTTTCTCTTTTGAGAAAGAATGGAGGGAATTTGAGAAAACATGGGAGATGAAAGAAGGAAATAGGGAGAGAAGAAGAAAGGAAGAGCAGAAACGAATGAAGCAGGAATGGACAAAGGAAAGAAAGAAGACAAGTATGAAGTAAAGGACTTTGTAGAGAAAACAGGAAAATATTGCTAGCTTGCCTCTATTATGAAAAAAATTTGGGCAAAATGAGCATCCCTTCCCTCCTTTTAAAAGGTACAATCATTTGAAATTGCAACTGTTTACAAGACAGACTAAGTTACATTTGAACAACACTATCAGTGTTCCAGCACCCAGCCTTGTGCTGTATTGTGTATCCACTTAAGAAAAACTGGCTCCAATTAGGGATCTCCTGTCGAGCATCTTATTTATCAGCTTCCAGAACAGCTGTGAGCCATTCAGAATGCCACCAGATTTTCCTCATTACACTCTCCTTAGAATTACAGATGTGCCTGCTCATCCCTAGGGAGCCAAGATCGAGTAAACACATCCTTCTATGTTTCAGTGGCTTCTTAGAAGAAAGCCTGTGAACATGGCTGACATGGTCAGTTGAAGTTGGCTTAAGGGATTTAAAGCTGTAAATACCCCCTGTAATTTCTTGGGAAAGTAGAGCTTGATAATGAAAGGGATTTAGGATGTGGGGATGAAAGGATGGAGCAGGTCAAAATGACACTTTTTTTTTGGTTTTGTTTTCAGTCTGCTTTACCAAACAAGTTGTAGTGAGAATTTGTGACTGAGGAGTCACTGCTGGAAGCATGGCACTTGATTGTAGCAAGTTTATTCATTCAGCAGATAAGAGGCTGAAGCAAGTAAAATACCTGCATCTTAAAATCTTGAACAGTGGATTCTTCCCACACCTAATAAATAATTTTAGTAGGTATGCTGGGCACCAATGGCTCATACTTTTAATCTTAGCTATTTAGGAGGCTGAGATATGAGGATTGCAGTTTGAAGCTCACCAGGAAAAGTAAGTCCATGAGATGCTTATCTCCAGTTATCCTCCAAAAATCCAGAAGTGTTTACTTGTTATTTTTATAGGCACATTCTAGTTACCAAAAATGAGGGGAAACCATGCAACCTGTGTTTCTTTGGCTCTGGCTTGCTATAATTTTTCCCAAGTCTTTCCATTTCCTGATGAACGATACAGTATAATTCTTTCTGAGGAATGAGTGTATATATACCACATTTTCTCCATTCATGCACTGAGGGGCATCTGGATTTATTCCATATCTCGGCTATGGTAAACCATGCTGCAATGAACATGGTTGTGCCGGTGGCTTTAGGGTGGCCTTATTTGTTTTCTCTTGCATAAATGCCCAGGAGTGGGATTTCTGGGTCATAGGGAAGCTCAGTGTTTAGTCTTTTGAGGCACTTCCGTACTGCTTTCCAGAGTGGTTATACAAATTTACGTTCTTACCAATGATATAATAGAGTTCCCCTTTTAGCTGCATCCTCACCAGCATTTGTTATTATTAGTTTTCTTGATAATGGTCATTCTAACTGGAGTGAGGTGCAATCTCAGTGTTGTTTTCATTTTTGCCTTTCTTTTAAGATCAGAGATGCTGTCTATTGGCCATTCTTATTTCTTCTTCTAAGAAGTCTCTTTTTATGTCTTTAGCACATTTAGTGACTGGGTTGGTGAGGTTTTATTTTGGGGGGCTTACGTTTTTGAGCTGTAAGTATATTTTAAATATGAAGCCCCTGTCTATTGCATAACTAGCAAAGATTGTTTCTGGGGGCTGTTTATTTTGCTAGCTATGTCCTTTGCCATGCAGTTCTTCAATTTAATGCAGTCTCATTTATCCAGTCTTTCTCTGATTGGTTGTGGTTCTGGACCTTTACTTAGGAAGTTTTGACCTGTGCCTAGAAAGCCTAGTGTTTCCCCTGTCCCTTCCTGTAGCATTTTCACAGCATCTGGCCTTATATTGAGGTCTTTGATCCATTTCAAATTGATTCTGGTGCACAATGATTTATGGGTATCTGGATTCACTTTTCTGTATGTAAATACCCAATCAAGAAAAGGAAATGAGGTATTTTTAGTTGCAGTTTTTGTTTTCTTATCCATTTGTCTTGTTAATTATCCATTTGTATTTGGGAGGGAAGCTGGGGACACATGAAAGATGGAACAAGGGATGGACTAATACAACAGCAGTACATTCTAGACACTGTGGAAAATGAACTTTACATCCGGTATTTGGGGATGAGAGGAAAAACTGGAAGAGAGTGAGGTATGGGTAGACATGGTTCAAAAATAATTTTACTCATTGCCTGACTCATGTAACTATAGCCCCTTTGTGTATCGCCCCTAGAATAACAATAAAAATATATTTTTTTAAAAAAGCCAGAAATGTAGCTGTGGCTCAAGTGGTAGAGCACTTACTTTGAGCACAAGGACAAAAGACCTTGAGGTAAAAGCAGATACACTGAAAACTTTACAAGAAGGAATAGGAGATACATTAGGTCTCCTTAGTACAGGTCGAAACTTTCTTAATAAGAACCCAGAAACACAACAAATCAGAGAAAGTCTGGATAAGTGGGACTGCATTAAACTGCAGAGTTTCTTTATAGCAAAGGACATAGCAAATTAACTAGAAAGCCTACAAAGTGGGAGAAGATCTTCACTAACCACACAACAAAGGTCTCATATCTAAAACATATCAACAGCTCAAAAAATTGAATCGCTCCAAAACTTATCTTCAGAGAAACGAGAATCCCATTAAAAGATGGGCTAAAGACTTAAAGAGAGTCTTCTCTGAAGAAGAAATAAGAATGGCCTCTAGACACATGAAGAAATGCTCAACATTTCTGGCTGTAAAAGAAATGCAAATCAACTAGCACAACGATGTTCATTGCAGCACTGTTTACCATAGCAAAGATATGGAACGAACTCAGATGTCCCTCAGTTGATGAGTGGATCAACAAGATGTGGTATTTATACTCAGTGGAATTCTATGGTGCTGTCAGAAAGAATGACATATCCCCATTTGTAAGGAAATGGAAAGACTTAGAAAAAATCATATTAAGTGAAGTAAGCCAGACTCTAAGGAACTTAGGCTCAATGGTTTCCCTCATTTGTCATAATCTGTAGAAACCTTGGGCTCTTCTAGCAGAGATTTACAATAGTGCAAAACCTAGATACATAAGGCCATATAGTATGACCTAAATGCAAGGACCTCCAGGATATAGAAACAAAAGCCACATAATGAGTGATTGTTTTCCTTACTGTACTATGTTATCTCTCATCTCTTTTGATGTCCCTTAGTTACCTCATATTGTTACAGTATTTTACCTGGTTAGCTGATGTATTGTATATATGCATATTTGATTATTTGAAATAGGATAGGGAAGGGGGAAAACAAGATGAGGGGCAGGGGTGGGAAGAGGGAAATGTGGACCAAGACATGAGAAAGGGTATCAATGTATGTGAAGTAATACACCTTCTATCTGGTGAATATAATGTAACCATTCTATTAATTACAATTAAAATATATGAAAAAAGAGTGCAAAGACAGTGCCTAGGACAGGACCACAATCTTCCCCTTTCGCCTTCCAAAAGAAAGACTTAGTAGGCACTGCACAATACATTTAGCAAACAGATCTAGACTCTTACTTCCTCTCTTCTCCCTCAATGACTTACTCTCAGAAACAATTTGAATATTAATGAGCCTAGTCATAGTTTTATTTATTTTTGCTAAACACAAGAAGGCTATTACCTTGACAGACATAGAATATTTGGAGAAAAGAAACATACCATCAGAATCATAGAATTAATTATAAGATTTATTGAGAAAGTCAAATGTGGCAGTTGTAGAGTGTTTGTCTTGTATTTATTCACTTCCCACTGTAACTGGCTCTAGGTAGTTCTTTTTGTACAGTTTGGTCTGTGTCATGTGGCCTGCCATGGCCAATGGGAGATCTTGGCTGCAATGTGATAAATGCTTGTTTGTTGGGGGCCTTCTTTCTTGTCTGCTCTTGGAAATCCTGAAACTAAATTATAAAGAACCCTAGACGTACCTGTGCATCACTGTTGACACATTTCGAGTTTTAACAGAGATTAACAGAGCCAGCCTGCACCATACCGACTACCCAGCAGCATGACCAAAAGGTCTTGTTGGCAAAAGCTAACAAATGTGGAAATCCAAGAAATGAAGTGGATTGGGATGTGTATTGGAATCATATATCTATCCTCAGCATCTATCACTTTCTAGATACTGTGCAAAATCCAGGAAGATGAACTATCCTTCCTCTTTTAGTTGGTATCAGGAATCAGCATTACCAGCAATTAAGCTAAGTTTATAAGCATGGTCATACATTGCTTAATGATGGGGACATATTATGTAACATCTAGGGTTAAGTGATTTGACCTAATGTCATGAGATAAATTTGTACAGACCTAGATGTGTAGGTTAATTCTTCAACATAACCTGATATATTCAAGAAATGGGACAAATGACTAATTTGGACAAGGCTAATGTAGGTGTAACCATAAGTTACAGCATTTTACAGTAAAATTTCTGTAGTAAGGATTAAACTGTAAATAATAGATGTAATGTAACATAGATGTAATATAATATAATAGACAAATAATATAACCATTTGTCAGTATAGAGTATTATCTTATGTATATAATTTTACAACTGCATGCTAGCAAGACGTGTGAAATGTGAGAAATGTGTTGTGACAGCTATAACGTTACTAGGCCATAGACACTTTTTTCAGTTCCATTAAAATCTTATGGAACTACTGCATATGTAGTCATTGACTGAAACATGGTTATGTTATGCAAAGTATTACCACACCATAAAAATAGAAGAAACTGGAGTGCTGAAGTAGGGCACTTAACCCCAGTCTGGGAATGTACAATGAAGTGACAAGAAGCAGAGCCTTGATGTTTGGCTGTTGAAGTATAGGTAAAGGGTAGAGGTAAGGGGTGTAGAATAAGGGTTGGATGAGGCTTCTTACAGAGTGAATAACACACCTAAAAGCCTGGAGGTGAAGACTGTCTGCTGAAAGTAAAAAACATTTCAGGGCCAAGGCTAACGAGAATGTGTTTTCTATTGGCATAGCTTCTATGATCTTCCCTTGAGCCTCACTCTGGAAATATCGAGCTGCATTTCTAAAGGTCTAGAAAACTTGCTTAAATTTTCCTTGAGATCTAGGAAAGCAGTGCCAGTGAGATTATTTGGGATCTTTAGACAAGTGAATACAGCCTATTGTGTGAGGAGATTTGTAACATCACTTTAGATAAGTACCCTGGGCTACTGCATAACCATGTTTGAGTGTCCTTGCTCATGCAATGGCAATTGCAGAGGGAAATGTAGCGCAGAGCAGTGCAAATGTCAGATGTGTGCTCGCTGATGTATGTTAGCTGTCAATAAGCACTGATGTACTGGCCATTAAATAGCCTTGAGAACTTCATGGAATTATTTCAAGGATAAAGAAACAGCATTAACGCATAAAGTATTAAACTGATCAATTATAAGGTTGTTCATATAGCTATAACTTAATTGTGTCTGGTGAGTATCATTATATCACTAACATGATTGGCCACATACATTGTATTCACATATTTCTAGATCAGAAAATAAATAATGGAAGTATCTTATAGTGGCCATCTGGGTTTGGGAATCTCAGGCTCTCATCTCTCACCACTACTACCCTAATTGGGGGATTTGTTAACTAATATAATTGGTGTCTTCTAGTGTCTAGTTATCTGTTCTATGTTATTTTTGATATCCTTATTTATTTGTAAAGATACTAGTGAAGAAAAGCTACCCATTCTGGACCTTTGACAATAACATAGATTTATATGGGATACTCGCTACTCAGGAGATTGACATCTGAGGATTAAAGTTCAAAAGCAACCCAGGCACGAGACGCATGTCCAATTACCAGAAAACCACAAGTAGCTCTGTGGCTCCAGGTGGTAGAGTGCTAGCCTTGAGCTGAAGACCTCAGAGATAGTGCCCAGGCCAGGGTTCAATCCCCACCAAAAAAAAGAAAAAAGGACAAAGGGTGAGCCAAAGCAACAGTGATACTCACAAGACATTATGTTGGAAATGAACTTTACAACTTGGGGTAGGGATTGGTTGGGGAAAGAGCAAAGTAGGAGGAAAACCAGGGAGGGGTAACAACGTTAGACAAGAAATGTACTCTTTTCCTTATGAATGTAACTGTGACCCCTCTGTAATCACCTTGACAATGAAATTAGATTATAAAAAGAAAGAAAAATGAAAGAGCAGATATCTTTTGAATATATCATTTTCCTTTGGATACATATCCATTAGTAAGATTGCTGGATCATATTTTAGTTCTATTTTTTAAATTTCTTGAGGAATCTAAATTGGAAAACCATTGTTCTTAGAACCTAATTCTTATTAAAAGGCATGCATAACAAAAAATATATGCTTAGAGATCCTTCCAGCAGTGGAGGAGACTATTAAATATTTCAAAGGCAGCATCCCTTTAGTCCTTAGAGAATGTGACTTTAAGATATTATTGATTTATGTGATCAAAACCCAAGTATTCAAGGAGTCTCAGGCTCTGGGTAAAAGCAAAGCATGTGAGTTTTCTAGGAGTCACACTTGTGAAAAGTTCCTTGATTTTTGACCTTTTGGGATGTTTCATCTTCCTCTCTCCTTTATAAGAATTCCCCTCATGTTTTATTATGTACATGGATATATGAGAAAAAGGAGTAAAAGCTGGTGGATCAGTGATACCATTGCCTTGGCTTTTGACTCGTGCCTGCTGAAGACTCTCGGGCATATTAAAGTTTAAGGATTTTAAACAACTATTTCTGTCCAAGTAGATGACATACTCACCAACTAGTATAGATACAGTGACCATTTTTACTTATTATTTATTAAAACACTTCAAATAAGCAGGGAAAAGCTTCCTGGAGACAGTGTTCACAGAAAGATATTATTTTAAATGTGTTAGATACAGTTTTCTATTTTATTTGTAAGACTTTAATGCTCCAAATATAGGCTTGCCAAAGCTGCTTTTTCTAAATATATTTTTATTGTAATTATAGAAGGGTTACATTATATTCGCCAGATAGAAGGTACATTACTTTACAAATGTACCAAAACTACTTTTGAATCTTCTCTTAAATTTGATTTGGCAAATTTTGAGGTGCTAGATAGCAATCTACTTTTCACATAATGAATTTCATACTTCAAAAGAGTAAGTAAAATCTCACACCAAAGTTAACCAAAGGCAGAAAAATGGTCACCTCTTGAACATGAAAGCGTCAGAAAGATAATGGGGACCAACTTCCTCCACTTGATTGAAAATACCTTTGCCCCTTATACTGATACATGATGTGTTCATTGGTTTTTGATGTATAGCAGCCAACCTTAAGACCTCAGAGGCTAAAACACAAACACATATTTTATTGTTCAAGAATCTGCATGTCTCCTGATACTTGCTGGCCTTGGCTCTAGGTTGAGTGAGGGTCAGGTTCAGATCTATTCTGTTTGTTCTTCCACCTTGGATCTGGGCCATCAGAGACATATTTTCTTCAGGACACATGGCAAAAGTGCAAGAGGCCGAGCTGTGTACACAGATCATTTAAATCCTCTGCTACTGTCTTGTCCCCCACTGTTCCCTTTCAGAAAGCAGGTCAAGTGACCAAGCTTGACATGAGTGGAAATATGCTTCCCTACTTTTGTCTACCCTACAGGGTCATATCAACTTTAAATTAGTTGCTTAATAATTGAATACACATTTACCCTTAGATTATGCTGTCATCATTTATTTCAGCATGGTTTTTTACTTTTAAAGGGAATCATCTGTTCATATGCCGACCAAACAGCAATATATTTAAGGAAGATATACTATTTTAGATTTCATGTTCCACTTGAAGCATAGCATTTATAGATTGCATATATAAATCTGGTGCTAATGAAACAGTAGTGACAGAAATAAATTTAATATAAGAATCCTAACAGCATACTGACAGCCCAGTCAAATGGTGGAGAATACACATGTGTCTTACCCTACAAAATATAATATGGAAGTTCTTGAGATTGGAGGCATGGACCAGGTGGTAGAGTGCCTGCCAATGAGCAAAAGTGTCAGATTCCAAGTTTGCATCCTGATCTCAGACCAAAAAAAGAAAAATATAAGTTCTCTAAACATGAAATATTGTAAATCTTTGTGTCTATCTTACACAGTTTTAGTCACTGCAATGAGTGCATTTTAAGCTGTTGTCACTGAGAGTGAAAATATCCAGAAGTATTATATAATCACAGACCTCTAAATTATTTTAGCCCACTTGTTCCTGAGTCTCTTCTCAGTGATATTCATATACAATGATTTCACAAGAGAAACTACTGTTAAGAAATAAAGGAGGAATTTGTAAAAACTCTTTTTAAAAAACAGAATACAAGTACCAATTATATAAATAAAATTGTGGTCCTGTATTTTAATTGTAATACATAATTTTTGTAATGTACAAAAACAACAAGAACAAGAAGGCAGCCATGGTGTAAAATGAGTTTTTTCTAATTCCAAGGCTTCTTACTGCAGCCTTTTCTTAGAGATGTCACATGCATTCTTGTGATATGCAGTTCTTTATTATTTTATGGATTTGGACTACTTATCTAAAAACCTAACCTAGTATGCAAGAGGAGAATAGAAAAAAATGATTTTTATGTATTTAAATGTTTCACTAACAGTATTTGAAACATATATATCTTATCACAATTTAAGATCCAAGTATGCACATGAATAATATACAACCCCCAAAATGCACAAATACCTGTGTTTTTCTATTGGTACTAACACAGAAGTCTGCTGTTACCAGTACAGAATGTGGCTAGTAAGCCTTCATTGTCAGTTCTTAACACACATTTATCTTCATACATGTCAAAATCTGGAAATGGAAAGATGTGGGTAATAGTGTCTGATATGTCAAACTTAACTCCCCACAGCCCATCAGAGCCATTCAGTCTTGGGTGGATGGGGTTATTGTAGGGATCCATGGACAGTCTATTTATAGATCATATGATCATTGAATGTTTTTAAAGATCATAAATTTAAATTCTCTGTGCCATGCTTTAAAAACATATATCTTTAGTATGACCCCAAAGGGACTATGATAAGGATTTTGAAAGATACTTCAAATACCGTGCTTGAAGTCAAGTGTTGCATAAACTGTGCTACAAAATGACCATATAGCATCAAAAGAAAATTTAAAGATCCATTAAATTGCATTCATATATTTAGCAGTGAAACTAAAGTTGAAATAGGACACAAAGCCATTTTTGAGCACATTTTCTGCTAAAAAACCTAACATATCCTTGATTGAGGACTTACATGACACACCCTTATAGATAAATCATGAAAACCTGAATGACACACTGATGTACAGCAGAGAAATTCTGGACTACAGAATAAAAAATAATTTATTGAGTGTATACCTCAGACAAATAACTTTTCTAAGCTTTACTTCTTGACTGGTAATGATAATACTTTACTGAAAAATACTGGGTGCTAAGCAGTGTATTAACCTTTCAACATGTTAACTCATTTATTTATTATTCAATTACAAGATATTAGATATGTAAGAAATCCCTAAATATAGAGGGACGAATGGTACTTCTCCTAGCCCAGCTTTCTGTCCCTGAGCTTGTTTGCTCAAGGCCATCACTCTATAACTTTGTCATAGCTCCATTTCCAGCTTTTTGGTGGCTAATTGAAGAGAAGAGTCTCGTGGAGTAATTTGCCTGGGCTGACATTGGATCATGATCTTCAGATCCTCCTGAGTATCTAGGGTGACCAGCATGAGCTTTGACACCCAGATAGTTTTCACGTTGCTGAATTAGATATCAACAGGGAAAGGGTAGAGAGGGCTTTGGGGAGATATTAAAAAATGAAGTCATATAACCAAGGCTAAAAGAGACGTCTTCTTTCCTAAAAATGTCCTCCTAGAGGATCTGCAGATGCTAATATAAAATGATGTTTATTGAAATGAACTCCATGAAATGGAAAGAAGAGGTTTATTAAAAAAATTATTCTTTGTGAATTGTTTTGTTTTTCCCCGTTTGTCACTGTTTCTGATTTCTGTACTTTTTGTGTTGTATCTAAGTTTATCTGTTTTGGGAAAGGGAAAGCACAGAAATGATGGGACAAAGGGTAAAATAATTCAATGGTGATTTTAACTATGTTGAAAATGAATTATAAAACTTGAGGAGGGAAGAAGTTTGGCAAAAATGAGGGAAGAGGTGACACTTAAAAAGGAATAAACTCGGGGCCGGGTATTTGGCCTAGTGGTAGAGTGCTTGCCTAGCATGCATGAAAACTTGGGTTCTATTCCTTGGTACCACATACTTAGAAAAAAGCCAAAAGTGGTGCTATCGCTCAAGTGGTAGAGCTCTAGCCTTGAGAAAAATCCAAGAACAGTGCTCAGGCCCTGAGCTCAAACCCAGGAATATACTCATTAGCTGACCTACATTAATTGAAACTCCTCTACATCACCTTACAATAAAAATAAGTTTTTGAAAAAGGTATCTTCTCTGATAACCGCTCTGTTGTCCATTCTTCCATGCTTGGCGCTGATGTCTTTAAAAGAATTCATATAATTTGTGTTCTTTATCCTTTAAGGGCCATTCAGAAATCTTCCCTCTGTCGTGGTCAGTTAGCTCCTGCTTGCCTCAAAACATGCAATACTGTACTTTAATTGCTCCCTTCTGACTGTTTCTGTGAGTGTTTAGCCTAGGCTCAGCCTATGACTTTCTGAGAGGCAGGAGCTTTACTAAAGTTGGATGCCATGCCTTATCCCTTTCTTTTACTTCAGCCCCACTCTGCATTCAGAGAAAAGTCCCCAGCTCTCTAGACAGAGGTTCATTCTTAGGGTTTTGAACCCATCTTTGTATTGCTCTGTGTTTTATCCTCCTTACTTGCCCTCCTTTCACTGCCTATCAAACCAAACTCCCTTTTCATCTTTCTTTTCTCTTTCCTCATTTGTTGTTTGTTGTTAGCAAACTCCTCCAATGAAAAAATATTCTCAACATGGGTGCCAAGCTTTCTTTCAGAGATGGTGCAATCTGCCCTTTCCCGGGACTACTCCACTAGGACGAGTGCTGGCAGCCGTCTTCCACTGACCGTTGTCTGGGGATTCCACTCAGTGCTCTTCCCTTCCATGTCTCTGTAACATGGAGCTTTACTGATGTCCATTTTGAGAACTACCACTTCTCACCGCCTTTGCATCTGTCGTACTGTTTTCCGTCATATCAACTTGATTTTTTAATTTCAAGTAATTTATTAAGTATTAAATATCTTTTTTCATTTTAAATGTTGCTATCTTCCCCCACTCTGTTTCTCTGCATCTTCCTTTTTAAGTTTTACCCATTTACCTTACTTTCACTGTGAGTTAAATACTAATATGCTCTGTCTTAAACTTGATTCTCCACATTTCAGACCCATCTATAGGTTGATGTGTTGAAACATCCACTCTTATTTTTGTTCTTTGAGTTTGGGTTTATATCCTGACTTTGACACTCCCTTAGATTTGTTGTTCTTAAAATGATGCAGAAGTTTTAAATTTTAGTTTTGCCAATTAGCAAATGAAAATAATGCTAGTCAAGAGAATATCATATAGTGATAAAAATATCTCCTATCTATTGCCTTTTTCTTTCTCTTTTTTTCTATTGCCTATTTCTTATGATCTAGGTGTCACTCAAAGTTCAGATGTTTTAAAAGAAACTTTTTTTTTTGCCCGTTCCGGGGCTTGAACTCAGGGCCTGACCACTGTCACTGGGCTTTTCCCTCAAGGCTAGCGCTCTACTACTTGGGCCACAGCATCCCTTCTGGCTTTTCTATGTACATGGTACTGAGGAATAAAACCTGGGTGTTTGTGCATTCTACCACTAGGCCAAACTCCCAGCCCCCAAAAGATATCTTTAATGGAAGGAAAGTAGAGTATGTAAATAGTGCTATTTCAACTAGAATCCTGGGATTTGAAGCTCAGTTCTTTTTACATTCCATTCTGACTAAAGCGTAGAGCCTCAGTGTCAATGTCAGCCAGATACCACTTTTCTGAGAGAGAGAAAAGCTATTTTTGCAGTTTCTAGTCCCAGAATCCTGAGTGGTTTTGATCCCTGTACCTCAAGGCTAATCCTTAAACCTATGGGAGGATGTATGTTGCATTACAAATCTGCAAGTTCAGACACCTGGATCCTTAATTTTCATAATTAACATTTACTTATGCGAAATTCTAAAGCATCTAGAAAAACTAACTATTTAATTCTTCAGCCATAGCTCATTGCCTAATGGAATCAAGGATGAGAAATGTGTTTCTGAGTTGTGTTGTGCACCTTCAGCTTGTCTTAAAGATAGAACAGGGACCTTTCATGAACTTAGGAAGGAGTTATTTATTGATGACAATCAATAGGATTAGTATTTGCCTTTCAATTTTAGTTCTCAGGCCAGTGATTTGTAAGTGATCTCACAGGATTTTCTTGGATTTCTGAGTGGTTTGTGAACCTCTCACTTGTCACGAGTGGCTTCAGTAGCGGCAGGCTACTGTGTAGCAGTATGCTCACAAAATTGGTAGTAAGGGGCCTTTTGCTCTTTTGTTCCTTTGATTTTGCAGTATTTGCCTAATTTAGCTACTGCCAAACCTTTCCAGAAAAAATAACTTTCAACAAACACAAGTAACATGTCTACAATTATTTGAATGATTGACACATGTACTCGGTGGATGAAAAGCACTCATGTTAAAATTAGAGCTTCTTCGAGGATTAAGGGTTACAGGCTTCTCAGATATAAGAAGGAACCAAATTACTTAATTATACATTAATTTGTATAATAAAAAATTTTATTTATTCCAGTTTCTCTTTTCAGTGCAACTGGCTTCCTCAAGCATTTTTAGACTCAACAATTATTTAGAAGAATTCCTAATTAAGATTAGTGGATTTTGCCAGGGGAAAATGGATGAAGTACATTTCAGAGAAGACTGTACCTTGCCCCGTCTTTGAGAAAATATTTTGATATAAAGAATATTTACTACACATCGTGTGGGAAATATATCATACAAACATATATGCAGTGTTCTAAAAGCACATGTATTGCAACCAAATCAATGATGTTTGCTTTTATTTTCTTCATAGTATGATGGGTTCCAAAACAAATTTTTGTTTTGTCTAAATAGACGATAGCATGCATGACATAGTTTTCCTGTCATAAATGACCTTCAGAGTCTTAGCACTGATAGAGGAATAACTTGCCTTTTCACCACAGATGTTGGTGGTATAAAAACAATCTAAATCATATTAAGTGAGATAAGCTAGACCCAAAGGAACATAGGCTCAATGGTTTCCCTCATGTGTATTAATAATTAGTACACATCTAAGATTCTCCTAGAAGAGAATCACAATAGCTCAAAAGCTATGCACATAAGGTCATATAGGATGAGACTAAATGAAGTGAATTCTAGTATATGGATATGAGAAATTTATCTTTGTTATTGTTGTTCTTATTGTACTGTTATTTCTTTTCTCCTTTTTCCCCTTATGGTTAATCTCATGTGGTTACTGCATCTGAATTTATTTCCTGGCATATTGTATATATGTTTATTTGTTTATTTGAAATAGAAAAAGGAAGGAGGGAAAACAAGGTGATTGGGAGGGGCTGGTGGGAGAGAAACAGGGACAAAAATATGAGAAGGGGTATCAGTGTTTGAGAAGTAATGTAATGCAACCACTACCTGACGAATGTAATTATAACCCCTCATATCACCCTGGCAATAAAATAAAAAATTGCCATTCCAAGAAAACAAAATAAAAACAAAACAAACAGAAGCCAATCTCAAAAAAAACAATCTAATGAGCAATTCAAACATAATTAAAAGAAGGTATAGTAACAAGTATTGCTCTTATTATTTTCTGCCATGTATTTTCTTTAACAATTTCTAATTTAATGCATAATGATATTGTGCTAGCCTTTTTAAAGTGAAAAATAAGATACAACTGGCAGAAATGGAGAAAACAGAAGAAATCATGAAGTTATAAAACGAAAATACACATTATAATACATTGTTTGAACCCAAACTTTTTTTTTTTTAGTGTTGGTATTGGAGCTTAAAACTCCAAGTCTGGCTACTGTCTCTCAGGATGTTTTTTGTTCCAATCTGGCACTTGACCCCTGGAGCCACAGCTCCATTTTATTAATTGGAGGTAAGACTCTCATGGACTTTCTTGCCTGGGCTGACTTTGAATCATGATCATCAGAAGTCAGCCCCTTCCATGGCTAGGATTACAGGTGTGAGCCACCAGCTCCCAGCTCATTTTAATAAACTTAAGATTGTTAGAGGCTGAGTGTATTTCTTGAAATAATTATGTTTTGTGTTCACTCTTGGCTTTGTTCCTTGATTTATGAAAAAGGAAGCCCAAATAGTATCAACCATATTTTTATATTTACTTTCAAGCCATAATTACTAGTGCACCCATTTACCATCGTTGGATACATTCAGCATATTGAAGTATGGTGTTTGACTTGAACTCCATCCATGAGAAATGACGATTCATTTCTCAATGACTCTATATAGTAAATGGTGTGCATTTGGTGCCTTTTCACTACTGTTACTATTGTATTATTATTATTATTCTGCCATGTGGTTGTACAGAGGTCACATAGTGAGTGCAGTGCATCCTGGTCAGTGCCATCTCTTCCATTGTTCTTCCCCATTTCCCTCCTATCTCTGCCCTCAAGTTATGTAGTTCAATTTTAGTGTAATGTACAGTGAACATAAGGGCTGCATTTGCTCCTGCTTCCTTCCTCCTTCCATGTGGCCTTCCCCTTAAGTAGTGTGTTTTATTTAAGAATAAATTACCCTTAGAAAGGTGACAGTAAAACCCAAGTTCCATTAGATAGTAACAGAACTAGCATTTGCATGAAGCCATTATTCAGAGCAAATATTCTTATTGACTATACCATTATTTGTGATATATTGACAACCTTGAAAGCAAGATATGGCAAATCAATAGCTTTTCCTCCATGCTTTAACTTCTATCATTTTTGTTTCTTTACCTTATTATGTCTCTTTCTCTTGGCTTCCTGTCTGCCCTCTCCCCTGAAATATAATTCCAGATCCATCTTTTTGGAATAGAGACAAATGTTCCAAAGTGCAATGGGATTTCTTTTCCTTTGAGACCCTGGCCTATTTTTTTCTTCTGCCACAGAACTTTGTTTCTAAAATTCTGATGTGTGTATAAAGAAAGGAATTCTCTTGTGTTTAAGAATCTCTGTTCTTGTTTTTCTTAGTTCTGATTTTATGAGTGTTGTAATGTATAGAAACTCTCCTCATTTTATTTCAGTTCATTCATCATAAAATTACAGGATGAAAGAAGACAAGTAGGACTGTATTATTATTAATACAGTCTCATACTGAAGAATATAACTCATGTCTCTAAGAAGAATGTCTTTGAACAATGAAAGGTAAAATTAAGTAGACATTGCCCAGTTCCATGTAACTCTGATTTTGGGCATACTAACCTACACAGGATAGAATTCTGTATATGGTTTCTAGAGATAAATTGTACACAGAAGGAAAAAAAAGAATAGGGTAAATTATGCACTCACAATGTATCCTTCCAAACATTAAATCAAATGTATCCTCCCCTGCCAAAAAGAACTCAATAGAAGGAAAGAGGAACACATGGAACAAACTTTCTGGAGTTGAGAGAAATCATCTTCCAATTAACACTTACGTATTGTTAAAAATAAACTGAATAAGATAGAATTATGAGATGGGCCAATTGAAATATTTGCATTGCATCAACAAAATACAATGTAAAGACACGTGCCAGATGTACAAAAGATGGTTTGAAATGGAAAGCTTTTTTTTTTTTAAAAAAATAATCTAGCATCCTTTCCCTTTATATAGATAAAAGTAGTCAGTAAATTTTGTTATATTTTCTAGCGATAGGATGCTTTATGAAGTTATATAATTTGGATCAAGTATCTCAGGTCAAGATGCTTTGGTAAAATATTTAAACTTGATAGTAATATGATTTATCTTAAACTCAAGAGAGCACACATTTTTAAGAGCAAAGTACGCTATAAAAAGTGTCTGTTTCTTTTATCAATTGCTTATGATCCCTAAAAGAGCTATAGAAAATTGAAGAATAAGAGAACAGACCTCTTCTTTTGTTGTACGAGAAAGCTGAAAAAAAAAGTTAAGAGGGGAATAATAGCTGAAAGTTGAGATTTGGCAGACAGTATGATATGATCTGATTTTCAATCAATCTCCAAAGTGAGAATTTAAACACCTCCACCTCACATCAAATAGAAATGACCCATCGGTCATGCGGTCAGTGTTCCTGAGCTCAGGATGCTTTGCTATAAAAGAGTTTTTGCTTTATTTTACTCTCCCCTTCTATCACACCATCAAATTCCTTCACCTGCTTTTAATTCAAGCCAAAAGAGCTACATGAGACTGTGCCACACAGTAGAAAGCATACTAGGGTAAGCTAGAATTTTTTCAAATGTGAATATCACAATTTTTAGTCAATCAGTTATTGGAGATATGTCTCTGAGTATGTAATTCACATGCAGTTTAATGATATTATTTCAGAGCTTTTCTGTCTTTATATTCTGTATTTATAATGTGTATACTGTGAAGACAGATATATGCTTCTGGTCATGCAGTTTGCCTTAGACACTATTCATTGTGCAGAATAAAATATCAAATAAAGTGAATTATTTTGAATTGAATAACAAGGATTAGATGTAAAAATCTGTGTGGAGCCTGATCAAATACATTACCCTGTTTCTCCTGTTACATTCAATTATCTTTGTTTCTAAAGCCTAAATGAAGATCCTTACTGTAGAAAATGGTATGGGCCTTGTAAAGGAATGGAGAAATCTGTTTTGCTTTTCATTACTATTTATTCATAAATCCAAGAAGATTGAGATTCATTTAGAGTTATCATCTTCCTAATTTTAAGAAGTTTTACATAGGTCCACACTGCCTGAGGAATGTATGAATCTAATTCACTCACCACTTTCTTACAGGATGATTTGTGATAATACTCCTTCCATTTATGAAGTTCAGTTTAATTAAAAGCATTTTACTTAAATATTCTACTATCATTTTTTTTGCTTTTTAGTAAATAACTCAAGGAACTATATTAGGGTGGATAAAGATTCCTACCTTGGAGTCCTTTAGCTGAAAGGTAGTGTAAGTAAGTACCTCTGTGGCCAAAAAGAAATGATCACTTTAGGCTTCATTAGCCTCATTTCAGAGATAATGAAACAAATGTGACTTTTGTGTGTGTGTTAAACCTTAGCTGTGAAATAATATGGCAGGATAGAAGTTTTAAAAATGAGTACATTCTAGATGATATTCCAGTTCAATATTCAAACTATTGGCCATATATTCTTCTATTTAAATCAGTGACTAATGACCAATAATCAATATTACTACTGTAATAATTGTGAATCTATGTGGATTTCAGATCTCAACTGCATTGGCTAACACATTCCTAATGGTTGCTAACCTCCATTATAACTATTCTTTCATCTAGTTTTTTTTTCTTGGCTATTAACCATCATTTTTTATAATAACTTTAGCAATTATGTTTTATCTAATATCCAGGATATGCATCATCACAAAACTGTGCATGTTGCATGGTCTGATTCAGTTTCCAATAACTTCATAATACACCTCAACACTAATAAGCAGGTGAATAAAAGGGATGCCTAACTAACTAGCGAGCCTGAGATTTTTTTCCCACTGGTAGAAACCAAGATTGATATAACCTTCCTACTTTTCTATACTTTGCTTTCTCAGTCAAATAAATGGAGAGAATGTTAGATCTGTGTCAGAGAGTTCCCCTCTTAAATGCCTATGAATACCCTGTTATAGAAGTTACTTATATTTCAATTCAATCCTTTCTCTATATCACACAGGAAACAAAATGTAAAGGATTAAAACGCAAGATGAGAATAGTCAATTGACAGGAAAAGCTCTTAGAAACCAGGAGGCCAAATCTATCATGTAAAAACCTTTGGTCTTTTAGGCAGGACACAGTTTTGAAGTTCAAGGATAGAGTCCTTGTGTTAAAAGGTGAATATTTTCAGAGTTAACAGCAGCATTCTTTCATGTGATTTTTAAATATCTCTGCAGAGCTTCCAAGTCTCAGAAAAGAAAACAAAGGGATGATTTTTCTCTTCTTCATTTCTCCTTCTATTTTTCTTTGTTAATAAGAAGGTGGCACCATAGCCACAGCTGAGGTCAAGACTGTACCCTCTTTGTGTCCCAGAAGTCGGGAAAACCTGTTTCCAAGAAGCATTTGCCCTGTAATGGGGACAGGTGGCCTTTCTAGTGGGTAGCCTAAACCAGTCTGCTGAGACCTGGGGATGTCTGTGTCACTCCTTCAGACCAGAGAAGCCAGACAGATGGCAAGGACAAAGATTGGAGTTAGTGAAGGGTTAAAATTTGCCTTCTGAGGATTCCTACTGCTCTGAATGTCATAGCCAAGGACATGTGAGAGATGACACTATAATTTCTTGCCCCAAAAGTGCACAAAAATCTGGGAACAGAAGACAAACTTCAGACACAGTTTTTACAAAGAAAATCTAAGGACAGAGCAAAGACAATTGATATTCTTTCTCTCTGACAAAATTACTCCTAAAGTAATGATTACTTGATTCTCTGGCCAAAGGGGAAATAGAAAGCTAACAGAAAAAAAGAAACTTTCATAGATGAAGGTATGAAGAAGGGTTTGGGAGTTGGAAAAAAGAAATGAAATGCAGTTCAAAATCTTCCTGGGCAACTAAGTAAAATATATACTAATACCAAAGAAATTGGTTGCATATTCTTGAGTATAGAAAGAATAAAGATCCATTTTGAACCTATACATACTTATTTCAGGACATTCACATGCAAAATCCTTTCTATGACTATATCAGAAGAATGATATTAGGTAGCTCAAGGGGAAACTTCCTTTATTTTTCTTTTTTTTTTCTGATCTTGGGGCTTGAATTCTGGGCTTGGACACTGTGCTTGAGCTTTGTGGGTTTGAGGCTAGACTTCTATTATTTACACTACAGAGCCACGTCCAGTTTTTCGGGTATATTTAGTGGAGATGAGAGTCTTACAGATTTTCCTGCCCATGCTGGATTTGAACCACTATCCTCAGATCTCAGCATCCTGAGTAGCTAGGATCACAGGTGTGAAACACTGGTATCAGCTAAACTCCATTCCCCTCATTTGTTTTTTGTCTTTTTTAAAACCTTTATCATTTGCTATTTAAATTTCTTCAATATTTAAATACCAAATTTTCAGTAGAGAAGTTCTTAAATGTTACATGGGATACTGTGGCATATTTTAAAAGGAAGTTCTCTTTAGATCAAGATGGGAAACAATGCCTCCACCATCTTCTCTGAAGTGTGAACTCAAAGGGGACAGGGATTTCCTTTGAAAAATGTGAATTCTCATTAACTGTCACCAAGCCTGACCTGCACAGGTCACAACATTTGTGGTGTTGTGATGAATAAATGATTAAAGAATGGACAAATTGAAGGACATAGGTTAGCATGCCCAGTGTGATTTGCTTGCACCCAGTGTGGCTTGTGTCACATCTCTCTGGAGGTTAAGCTGTATTGTTTGGACACACTGCTTGGTCAAAAAGTGAAGACAAAAGCTGTCCTCAAGTAGAAGTATTTCTTTCCACGGATAGCTCTTTGCTTGGTGTGTCCAGTCAGTGAAGGTGGGAAGAAGAGTAGGAGGATTTTTGTGATTAATTAGGATTGTATTTCACTGAATAGACAGACATTAGCTCACACAAAACTTATTAATAAATCAGATATGTCACTGATGCTATCAAAATAGATCTCCTACGGAGTTGTAAAGGAAGAGATATAGAATATGGTATCTTCAGTACTGTGAGAAAACATTATTAATTGATAGGAATAATTAATTATAAAGTAATAAAATAAAAATAAATCCTCCAGGAAAATCTGGAGTGAACTTAATTACTGTATATACTGATGCTAGTAGCCAAGATTTGGGCAATTCATTAATGTGTGTGTATTCTGATTGTTTTTCTACAGATGAGGAATTTAAGGACAGTAAAACACATACAAGAACTCAAAGTTAATTCTTGTTTATTTTATTGTTGGGGTAATGTATATAGAGAGGGATGTTACAGTTACATTTGTCAGGTAATGGGTGCATTACTTTTCTAACCTTGATATCCCTTCTCATCTTTTTGTCCTCCTTTCCCTCTCCCAGCCCCTCCCAATCATCAAAGTTAATTCTTTTATACATGTCTCTTAACTGAGATGAAGATAACAAAGAAGAACATAGAGCAAGGAATCACATTTCCAGTATGTCTAAGTCCCACCTTGGGAAGGGCTTGTAAAGACTCTGGAACTATTCATCATATTTATAGCATTTACATTGTGATAACTTGTATTTTATCTTGTTGTCTTCATGTGTATGGGCGCGTGCGTGTGTGTGTGTGTGTGTGTGTGTGTGTGTGTGTGTGAGAGAGAGAGAGAGAGAGAGAGAGAGAGAGAGAGAGAGAGAGAGAGAGAGAGAGAAAGAGAGAGAGAGAGAGAGAGACAGAGAGACAGAGAAGCAGAGAGACAGAGAAGCAGAGAGACAGAGAAGACAGAGAGAGATCTGAGTTGAGTTTTCTGGGAAGCAATACAGGACAGAGGGAAGAATGCAAAAATGACAAACTGAAGAATCATGGCGGGAGCTGAATAGAACAGAGATGGGTGACAGCTGGTCCATTGTACTGCTGTTTGTTTTGACCTTTCCCAGGGGCAGCTCTAGCAAGCTGAAGGTCTTGACGTGAGGCTCATCTGAGTCAATAGGATCTTAGAACTGGAACTGTCAGTTAACTACACTGCCTGTGCCCAGGCAATGGGTTCTTTCTTGAAGAAAGAAGATAACAGTAGTAGGTCTCCCATTTTCAGTTCTATATAGTATTTGAACCTCCTCAATCAAATTGTATAAGTATGCGAAGCGTTGGCTAATCTTTATAAAATAAGATTTAATCACAACTGGACACACTCAGGTTCTTAAAGTAATTATAAATAAATTCAGTAGTTCATCCAGATGTTTTTTTTTAATAATCTCAATATTGTTCAGCTGTTTTGTGAAATTTTAGCTTTCTGAATTTTAGATTGCAAATATTTTTTTTTCTTATTCTTAAAAGATTAATCATTAATAGTATAAAGGAGCATTATTGCTATGATTTCATATGTGTATAGAATAATTTGAAAAAATTGTTTTTGTTGTATTTCCTTAGTACACTGATTTCATATGCTATCATATTCATATATACAAGACTTAAGATATATATATATATATATGTATACACATACACACACACACACACACACACACACACACACACACACACATTCCCTCCAAGTCTCCCAGTGATTTCCTAAGGTGGTGGTGTTTGTTTTTTATTTTTGTTTTTGTTGGGCCTGGACACTGTCCCTGAGCTCTTCAGCTGGAGGCTACTGCCCTATCCCTTGAGCCACAGCACTACTTCTGGTTTCTAGTGGTTAGTTGGAGATAAGAATCTCATGGTCTTTTGTGCCCAGGAAGTCTTGAAATGCTAACCCTTAGATCTCAGCCTCATGAGTAGCTAGGATTACAGGCGTGAGCCACTGTGCTCAGCTGGTGGTGGTGTTTTGTTTTCTGTTCTTTTTAAATTTTTATTTTATTTTGTTGTAAGGATGATGTACAGAGAGGTTATAGTTAGCTAAGTAAGGCAATGAGTACATTCCTTGTCCAACATCTTTGCCCCTCCCTCCTTTGTCTCCCAGTATCCTTTCCCCCTCTCCTGACTCTCCTTCCCCCAAGATGTAAAGAGCATTTCCAACCTAGGGTCTTGGAAGTATCGTGGCTGCATTGGAGAGAGATCCAAAGAAACATAGACACCCTGGTTTCCCTCATTTGTAATAATTACTCCACGTCTAGGATAGTCCTAGAACACAGCTGCTCAATAGATCTGTACATAGGAACATATAGAATGATGCTAAATGAAATGAACTCCAAGAAATGGAGTTTTTTGGTTGTTGATGTTGTCTTTAAGGAAGTTTATGAAGTTATTCCCTTATTTTTATTTTCCTTTCATTTATCCTTTGTAGTCACTGGTACCCTGTGTCATCTATCTATCTATCTATATCTGATTTAGAAAAGGTAAGGGCAATAACAAAATAGTGAAACAAAGGGATTAAATATCTTTAGAAATAATATCAATCTTTTAGATGTCCTATAGGAAGCCATACCAAAACATGCAGGAAAATGAATTATTAATGTTATAACATTAGTTATCTTAGTTGTTAATGTCACCCATTTCTAACTTTCTGTGCTATTTACACCTTCCCTATAATTCATAAGGATTAATGAAAGTTAAGAATCAGCTAAGTATAACAGAATATTAATGATGCTGACCAGGTGCTAGGTCCCATGTGCATAAACACATTTATGACAAGAGACAGTCCCTACCAATGAGCCGAGAGAAGAGCAGAGGGACAGTTACGCAGAGTCTGCTATGTTCAGAGTGCTTTACAGATAATGGTGGGATATGTGGTGGTGGTGTTTTTTTATCATCACTATAATTACTATCATTGTCATCAACATCGTCATATCCTCATCATCTTAGATTTAGTTGTTCAACATTTCTTCATGTATATGAATATACATTATCTTAGTATTTTATTGCTTAGCATCTATCATCAAGCACTCCTATCTCCTCTGTATGCATGACGCTTGCCTATACAGCAAGGTTCTTGTGGCAGTCTACAGACTGAACAGGGTTGACTGAGCTTCACCAGTTTGCCTTCAGTACCAGAAATGGATTGCCCAGGGCAGTAACTGAATGTGCAGAAGGGGCATATCATCTATCTACAGAGTGTTCATTGCATGAGATTGTTTTTCCAACACCTCCTCCAGGAGCAGTTTCCGCCTATTTATCCAATTTCTTTTCCTATAAATTAGTGAAAAGCCTGTGGCTATAATCTTTAAGTAGTTTAAAGAAATAAACGATTCAAATGAAGTACTTGGTTTATGTTTGTTTTCCTCTCTTTGATAATTAGGGTTGAATCATGCTTTAGATTTATTCTCAAATGGGAAATGCCCATAAAACTAGCGAGACATGAAGAGCCTAGTAGCAGGGCAGTAGATGGTAAGGCTTTGCTGAACTCACTTTTCTTCTACCCTTTTGCATCTACCCATGATCACCTTTAAGCTAGAATTTATGGTTACCCATTTTGTTGTGTGTGTGAGATGATTAAACACTTGAAAGTTGTTACTTAAGAAAGATATGCTAATTCTCTTGTTTTAAAAAGTATGTTGGTTGTTAGTGGTGGTTAAAACAATGGGAATGTACATTATACTGCCAAGTTTTGCTTTCAGGAATAGTTAAAATGACATGTATTTTACGACATTTTTAAAAAAGTAGTCAGGCCACCTCATTTATAGCCAGTCCTACCCAGCATTCTTTTATGTTGCGTTCTCCACTGAGGAGGGCTTGAGGTACCTAAGACTGAGATTCTCAATAGCCAACTCCAAGAAATGGAGTTCTTTCACTATTCTCATTTTCTGTACTCTTGTATATAAGTTTACCTGATCCTGTGGAAAGGAAAGGGAATCACAGAAACAACAGGATAAAGGATGAACAAGTACAACAATGATAACCACTGACACTGTTGGAAATGAGCCAAACAAATTGATGCAGAGGGGTGTAGGAGGGGTAAGTGGGAGAAAATGAGGGGGAGTAACCCTTTACAAAGAAATGTACTCCTTACCTTACTTATGTAGCTGTTACCCTCCTCTTCATCACCTTTACCATAGAGACATAAAAAAATTAAAAATATACGAAAAGGGGGTGGGGAAGAGTTTAGCAATGCCCTGGTAGTAAGATTTCTACGTAGGTTGATTTGGAAGGAAGTATAAGATTTAGATAATCTGAAACCCTCCTTTTTAGGTGAGTACATTGATATTTGTTGATTGTAAGTTAGTGATCATATTTAAAAGTCATGCTGTATTTTGCCCATCATTTTCATTTGCAGTTTATCCTTTTCAGAACCAAATGCTTTGATTCACACTATTAGATATTGGTAAGGATAGACAATCTCGGTGTTCAGATAGCCTACCTACTTATTCATTAAAGAAACACATTTATACCTATCTTTCTTCTCATTCTGGGGACTAGCCACCAAGCAGTGTAACTGGCAAAGTGTCTTTTCTAATTATGACCAGGATAATGGCAGCAAGATAATGTACTGGGCTGTTTCTCAGGTTTCCAGCTGAGGGTCAGAACAACGAGTATTGCCTAAAAAGGTTCCCTGAGCTTTTTGGCTAGTATATTTCAAACCAAAATATTGAAATGGGGCATGTGGCCAATATTTGCAGCCTGTTTAGCCAGGGAACAGGCACAGCACTTATTACTAGGAGTATTTTCATGATTACTACTGTCACAATAAAAAAGGAAATCATTTGAGAAATAAACCCTTGGGCTCAGTAAACAAAAACATAAGTGCATCCAATAGCCTAGATTACCCATGCCAAATTTCCTTTCATCATCAGGCCAAAGCCCAAAGAAATCCTGATTTTCAGCCAACTTGGATTTCATGGAAGAAATACTAAGATCTTTTCTGTTTTAACTTCATTCTTTCTTTCATAACTACTTCTTAAGAAATCTTTATAGCTGAGTACTGGTGGCTCATACGTGTAATCCTAGCTACTTAGAAGGCTGAAATCTGAGGCTCAAAGTTCAATGCTAACCCTAACAGGAAAGGCCCTGAGACTCTAATCTTTAATTAATCACCAGAAAACCAGAAGTGGAAGTATGATTCAAAGTGGTAGAGTGCTAATCTTGAGTGAAAAAGTTCAGTGACAGCTCTCAAACCCTGAGCTTAAGTTATCTGGAAGAAAGAGAAAGAGAGAGGGAGAGAGAGGGGGGAAGGGGAGAGAGAGGCAGAGAAGAAAGAAATTCTTATAGAAAATGTTAATAGACGTAGTATTCCAAATATATGATATTATAATATCTCTAATATATAGTATTATGATATTATTTGGTTCCTAGAATTTGGAAGATGGGGATGTAGTATCAAATGAAATATTCTGACTCAGTCAATATCTTTTTACATTGATTGGGCCTAGAAACTCTCCAGAGGACAGAGAACAGTTTCCTTTGGTATGACTCTGAATTGAGATTAGCTTAAAACACTCAAAATCTATTGAGTTATCCTCCCTAATAAACTTTTCCTTCATTGTAACACTGTGTTCTTTATGTGAAGGGAGCTGGAACCTTTCAGGTCATATAAACATGTAATTTCATGAGAAAGACTGCGTAGGCTGAAATTTACAAAGTAGCATTGTAATACTGGAACAGGCTCAGAAGAGTTGTTAAAGTTTGCTGATTATGATGAGCATGAAATTGTTTGTTACAATAAAAAAAAACCTTTTAATTGTTGAAAAAATTCTAAAGAGTGTAGTATGGGGGATTGTTTATGCATTCATTTTTTCCAAGTCTGTATTGATCAAAATTTGTTGGAAGAAGTCTTAACTTAAGGTTATGAGGTATATAAGAGCAAAATAAAATGGCAAAATAAAGGACCAATAGAAAACATTTTTAGAAAGTGAAATGTGTTATGTCCGATAGAGAAATATATGATAGCCTTATAATTGAATTGAAAAAGACAGGAGAGAGGAAAGGCAAGAGAGAAAGAGAGAGAGAGAGTGAGAGAAAGAGTTGCTCAGGTTTGGATCTCTCTCAATATACACATATAGACATATATATAGAATATATATTCTAAAGATATCCTATTTATACCCAGTGGAGCCATTAGTGAGGAAGAGCTTAGCTACATGACTGGTAATCAGGAAGAGGCAAGGAAGAAGCCTCTTTCCTGAGATCTTTGCCCTGTTTTGCTCCCATGCCTCTTGGCTGCCAACTTTACTTATACAATGGAGATAGCTATAGCAATTCTCTTCTAACCATGGTGTGGCACAAAATAAATTACTAAAAGCCATTTTGTACTTGCCCACAGACTTTCAAGAGAGAATCTCAAAGTGAATCTAGGCTGCTGTGTGCCACAAAGAGGACCAACATTTCTCTTTGGCTTTAAAGAATGTCCCATTGTGAGAATGAACTTAGGGTTTTATCTCTCTCTTTGAAATAGAATACATCAAAGTGAGACATCTGAAGGCAAAGACACAATGATCCCCAATCCAAAGCCGAGTTCAAAAACACAGAGATGAGTTGTGTTATTATGAAATTGTATTTGCTGGCTGAGATGGGGGACAAAGAAAGATTAAGTTGCAAACATAAAACAGGCCTTGAAATTCCTATTAGTCTTGGGCCTCAGGGCACATACTTTTTCAGCAGGACACATTTTTCAGAAGTATAGGAGCAAGAACACATGTAACACATGAGGCTTCTCTTTGCTCTCAGTCTGAAATGTACAGTTATTAAAGTGGAATGCATTAATGATTGAATGATGGATGAGGAGAGCCAGTTTGGAAAGTTGTTACTGAGAAACGTTTCCTTTGGGGGGCCCAAGTTCGTGCTATGAGGACTGCATCAATTGTAGCAGTGGCTTTTGCACACCAACTTTCTAAAGCACACTTTTCAAGTAAGGTACACCTACCTAATTGCAACTTGCTTTAAAGCTTAAATTTCAATTACATTGTGTGCGAATCAATCATATTAAAGAATAAATGCTCGTACCTCAAATTTTTTCATTAAAAATGCTCCATATACGTATAGTTTTGTGGGATTTTTTGCTCTAGTAATACTAGAACAGTTTATTTATTGAATGCATATTTATTGAGTATCATGAGGCAGGTGAATTTTTGATTCTTAGATCTTACGATCTTCTGCTGCCTTAGTTTAACTTTCTTACAATCAAATGCTGAAAAGAGAATTGGAGTGAAAGGAGAAGAAGTGAATAGGGCATGAAATAAGATGAAGGCAGAGAGTGGTGATATACAAAGGGAAGGAAGCTAAGCAAAGGTGATTTTTTATTTCACCTACAACCTGGAGTTACTGTTACTGCTTGCACCAGCTACTAATGCTTTGGGCCACACCTCTTTTGTTGATCATCAAATTTATGTTTGGAAGGACCATACTGAATATTAAAGTATGCAAAACCAATCTGGTATGGAACTACCATCTAGTAAATGCCAGTTATCATGGTTACTATGGCTACATGATTACTGAATAAAAAATAACTACATGGGATCTTCTTGAGATAGTCCTTGTCTTGAAGATAGGATTATAGCAAATCAAATGAAGAAAAATATAAAAACAACTTCGCTCTGTAATCTTAATTACTCGGAGGCCAAGACCTGGAAAATCATGGTTCAAAGCCCCTCAGAGCAGAAAAGTCCATGGACTTCATCTGGAATTAACCAGCAAAAAGCTACACTGGAGGCATGGCTTCTGTGGAAGAGTGCCAGCTCTGAGCAAAATCCCAGAGAACTGCAAGCTCTGAGTTCAAGCCACATTGAAGCCAAAGATGAAAAGAATAAAAGAAGAAAGAAGAAAAGACAGGAACACAGGAGGAAGTTGATGTTTTCCCTGAATCTTCAGCTCAAAACTTTGAATCACTCCACATTGTTATTAATTGCTTTCATTTGGGCATTCTAAATATTTTGCTGTTTTTTCCTGTCACAGTGAAAATGAAAAGATGTGTGCAGAGAGGGGCCCATCTAAATGTGAATGAGAGTTGCTGAGAAAGTTCCCTTCCAGCGTCATTGAAGAGATTAATATGGAATTGAGAAACTGCGACTGTAGCAGGAACAGCATAGAAAGCCATTTCTTCCCTTTTTATGGTCCAGTCTAAATGCAAATTTGACTTCCATGACAGTTTGTTTGCTCATCAATGCCTGTGCGGGTCCTGGAGATGGCTTTAGGTTTCCTAAGTTAGGTGGTGTATGTGACTTAGGAAGAGGTCATTTCATTACATGAGCTCCATTTCAGAGGCACAATGCACTAAGCTCAAAATACATGGGACTTTCATTGTATGCAAGGGATGATTCTCCCGCTGAAGGCTGGAGAGAAGGTGTGTCAGGGGCCAACAGCTGGTCAGAAGTATGTCTCCCTAAAGATAAAAAAATTATATAATGAAAGAAGAAAGGGTAAGAGTCCACCGTGGTCTAATTAGCATTTGCTTCTTGTAGCCCTGGAAATGTCAGTCACCAGTTGGTGGCAAAATAAAGATGTAATGTTAGTGATAATGAATTAAACTGTGGCCATTTGCATTGGAATGCCATGATAATGATCTGAAATTACCATTGTATATGTTCCCCTTGACAGTTCAAAATTGGACTCTAAGCTAATAGTATTTCTGATGAACTTTAAACCAATGAAATTGCTTTGAGTGAGTACACTCCTTTTGGCAAGCCATGTGGATTTCAGAAAGTTAATTTACCTCTGCTTTGTTCAAGCTGTTTGGTAATTGATGAACGTACCATAAAAGTTTTAATGAATAACCCAGGGACCATTTAACTTATTTACTAGGTAAAAGTGAAATGCATTTGATTACTCTCTCTAATCTGGCTCTCTCAATGAAGCCAAGCCAGAACAAATGCATCTTTTTGGGGAGGGGGGTGTAGGGACTGCCATTTCTGTTGCATAAAACACCTCAGGCAAATATTTTCAGAAAGTGTGGATGAAGGAGTTGTGTTTCCTCCCATTAGCTTCAATTTATAGTTCTTTTGCAAGCCTTTACATTGCTTAGGGAGAACTTATGTCTGTGTGCAGAAGCACTGGAGGCTGTGTTGCTGTGGGGTTATGTAGCAACCCACAGAATCAGCACATATCTTCACAGCATCTGTTGTGTGAATAACTGTGCAGCGCACCATTATTGTGAAGCAGTTAAAAATAAGAACCATTTTTTTCCTTTCTAGCCTCCCATAAGTGATAATTATACCGTCACATCCTTTCATAAGTAGACTCTTACTATGAGATAAGTGCCCACATGCATCTTAGTTCCCCATTCAATTGTATTCCTTGGCATGCCTCTATAGAGTGCTTTTAACAGTTCAGCCACATGCAAACAAAGAAGTTCTGCTGAAGCTGGTGGCAGAGTCAAAAGAATGTGCTCTGTCTCATTCAGATGCCCCCAGGGGCAGCTCCCACAGATGTGGGTTTGCCTTAGCACAGACTAGCTGTGCTTTCTGGGGAGCATTATTTAACCCCTTCATGCCTCAGTTCCCTCATCTGGAATTATGAATTGACATTAAGTTTGTTGTGAGGATTAAATGAAATAATTCATGAAGCATGTGATCCAACATTCATTAAGTGCTTTTAATCCCAAAGCCTCATGAGTACTGATACTGAGTCTCACCTCCAAGAGTGATGCTTGTCTGGGGATAGCTCTGTGAGAACTACTAGCTGGAAAGATTAAAAGCTGCTTTGTTTGCTTCCATACTTACAGTGAATGGTTTCATCTAAGTCTCTAGAGGGCCCAATCATGTTTTATTCTCCCATATTATCTACTTATGCCCTGAAACTAACACAATAAGTGTCAAAGGACAATCAAATTGAGCTGTGATTTCTTTTACTTTCTTTCTTTTTTAGAGCTTTAAACTCTAGGAACTACACTGTGCAACATATATCACTTGATGTTGTACAGCACTTCTTTGAATTGCTTTCAAGGAGCTGAAGTCAGATTGCCCCAAGGTAATCCCCACCCTTCTACTTCTTATTTATGACTCATTTGACAGGTTTGACACTCTTTATACATCTATTTTCTTATCTATAAAATGGGTATAACAGCATTACATATACTTATAGATCCTTAGGGAGAAACTGCGGCACAAAAGAAGAAGCACTTATTTGGGTCAATCTGAGTTATGAATGAAATTTTGGACAAACTGAATTAAGGCCCTGCACCTTTACAACAAAGGGGGACAAAGAGGTAATTGATTAGGATGAATTTGGATTGGTGTAGACTGGTAGCAAGCTTTCTGTGAGAGAAAGATTGGATAATTTAAAAAATATTTTTAAAGATGTTCTCAGAAATGGGGGGAGGAGGACAAGAATAAAGGCATTCTTGGAAAAGTAAGGGGAAAATGATGTTTATGGCTATTTGTGAGATTGCATGTTCTGTTCTGGAAACAGTAGCTCTCATGTAAACCACTGGATTTATCAAGTCATGGACATAGTGGCAGATCTGACTGAAGCCTGGTCTCTCATATCCTCTTGAGCTGGTACTTTGCAGTACCTCAATCTGCTTTTATGTATGTGATTTTAATTCTCCACATATTATGGTATTGTTTAAACTATTTCTATTCCTTAATACTCAAAAGTTCTTACTGCAGTATTATGCACAAAGAAAGTGTTCAAATATTTCCAACTATTATTATTGCTAGTCTTTTTATCTCTCTTCTCCCACCATCAGAGAAAAATAAGACTCTTAACATAGCCCTGTCTTTTAAAGCTGTCATTGTGACTGAACATAATGGCTTTGCATCTTGGTGAGTGGAAAGCCAAAGCAATAAGAAATAAGAGAGTGGAGAGATTTATTATCTGCAGCAGGTAAGGAGAGCAGTGGAGTTATTTCAAAAACAGTGTCCTCTCTGAACAAAGGAAGCATGGGGATTTTACTTGGGGAGCTGATAAAAATGATACATATTCATACAAGAAAGTGCTTCAGGGGTGGGCACACACTCCTGAGCTTGCTCAGTTTAAGGTCATGGTTCAAGAAAAAAAGATGGCAGTCAGACTCACACATGCTTAGGTCAAGAATACATGTTTGAAAGGTTATAATAGCTGACTTTGGGCATCATAATATTTTTAGTAAGACAAAAAGAAGGGAAGGATACTTCAGAAATGTGCTAATATAGGAATTTTACCCTGCTTATTTAGCAGCTAAGGTCCTGCCACATTAGAGGTATGTCTACATTTTGAAATCTGCTTCAAAAAGCAACCATTCCTCAGACTGATGATAGATTAAATGCTATATGAATCTGCCAGGATAAATATGGTCAAAATATTTCACTTGTACATATGAAAATAAAAGTTTGTTGAAATTGTTTTAGAAGTGGAGACTAGGTAAAGAAGAGAGATATAGGTGTTAGTTTGATGGGAGAACATTGTATGCAGGCATGGCATGTCACATGAACCCCTCTTCTTTTTCACAATTAATATGTCAATAAAAACTATCTGAGAAAAAGAAATTGTTACGCTAGATAACATAGCTTTATTACATGAAAAAACCCTAAGTTTTGTGGATATAGCTAGGCCAAAGAAAGTTATCAGTTTTTCATGGGAATTTGAGAGGTAGTAGTGGTCAGTGCAGATAATGGAAATGTACTGCTCTGTGTGCCAAGCAGATGGCTTCCCAGATGGGAGGACTCTGAAATCTAGATCTGCATGGCATAGGGATGAAAGACAATAGTTCTTTGCTTTGGAAAAAAATTTACATATGAAGCAATCATTTATTTTTTTGTCAGTTGTGGGGCTTGAGCTCAGGGCCTGAGCACTACCCTTAAACTTTTGTCAAGGCTAGAGATCTACCACTTGAGCCACAGCACCACTTCCAGCTTTTTTCTATGTATGTGGTACCGAAGAATCAAACCTGGGTTTTCATGCATGGTAGGCAAGTATTCTACCACTAGGCCAAACTCCCAGCCAAGCACTCACATTTAAACAACATGTAATGAATGTATATAAAAGATGAAAGTGCATAAAAGATAAAAGCTGTAACTAACTCTAATACTTTGGTTGTTATACTGTATTGTAGTTCTGCCATACATCACCATTTGGAGAAATGGGGCAGAGCCCATGAGATCTTCTTTTATTGTTTCGTACACATACAATTTTATGTAAGGTAATAATTATTTTAAAGTTAAAACTTTAAAAAGTTTGTAGAAATAAATAACATATAATTAAGGAAAGCTAGAAGAAAATGAAAGCTATGCTTATTTTTTTCTTCCACAGAAAACGAAATTCATACTTATACTTCCTCAATTTTCCCCACACATTTAATTATAATTAAATTTAATCATATAATTTAAATTTAAATTTATATAATTTAATTATATAATTTAGCTATATTGATTTTAATATTATTTTCCCTTATCAACAATACATTGTTGATTTCCCTCCCTCTCTTTCTCCCTCTCTCTCTCTCTCTGTCTTTTTATTTTTTTGCTAGTCCTGGGCTTGAGCTCAAGGCATGAGCACTGTCCTTGGGCTTTTCCTCAAGGCTAGAGCTCTACCACTTGAGCCACAGCACCACTTCCAGCTTTTTTCTATGTATGTGGTACCCAGGAATAGAACCCAGGTCTTCATGCATGCTAGGCAAGTCCTCTAGCACTAGGCCAGACTTCCAGCCCTGGATTGCTTTCTTTATTTTGGCAAACTTCACCTTTTGTCAGCCTGACTGTAATCCCACCTATTTTAGGTAGTGATAGTAGGATCATGGTTTGACACTACCCTGAAAGCCGAAGAGTCAAAAACAAAACTGGGCTCTGGTAGCTTGTGCCTGTAATCCTACCTACCCAGGAGGGTGAGATTTGAGGATCACAATTTAAAGCCAACTTGAGCGGGAGAGTCTGTGAGGCTCTTATATCCAGTTTACTCATCAAAGAGCAGGCAGGAAGTGGAGTTCTAATTCAATATAGGGAATCCACCCTTGAGCTAAAATGCTCAGGGATATTGTCCAGGACCTAACTTCAAATGACAGGACCGACACAAACAAGAACAACAGCAACAGACCAAAAACAAAATGAACTTGAGAGTGGGACATGTCTGTGGGCTCAGCTATTAAGAAGACAGAGGTAGGAGGATTTTGAGTATAGTCTGGACAAAGTTATTTAGAGAGCTTATCTGAAAAACAATACTAAAAACAAATGGGCTTGGGATATGTTTTAAGGATAAAGCACTTACCTAGCAAGTGTGAGGCTTTCAGCTCAATTCCAAGAATCACCAAGACAATAACAACAAAACCCTACCTTTTGAAAGTTTTGCTTAGTATGAGTATATAATAATTGGCTTACCAAATCTGTAAATAGTATTGTGATGAATCCTTTGCATATATGACTGAATTTATCCATATATTATTTATAATGACTCATAAAATGTCATACAGAATTTAGGGTTCAACATGAGTTTCATTTTAGGGGTAGGGAAGATGTCTTTTTAAAATTTTCTGTATCACCTTGCCTGTCTGTGAGCAGCTAGATTTGAGGTCTGCTAAGCTCGGATACTTCTCCCTCTTCCTCAGTAACTGTCACTGCCACTTGCCAGTGTTGGTGCACTCAGTATTAACTGCTGTGTTCTGCCAGCTTTAAAATCGTCTTATCTCCAAACTACCAGTACAACTAAACTGCAGTCTACCCAGAACTGAAGCACCCTGGGGAAAATTTTCTAATTCAGAGGAAAGAGTGAATAGTTTTAACTTTTTTTATATATACAGGTTTAGAGAAGATTCATTTTGTATCAGAGATGAAGCTGATATCACTAGGGATTACTTTACTATTGGCATTTCCTGAAATCAGAGGCATGTAGGTTGCCTCTTGGCCTTCTCCTACCTCTATTTGTAACTAAACACCTGTCCCATCTCTTTTTGATGAGGGTGAGTTTGTTAGAGTTAGTGTTAGTGTATCTCTAGTAGTCAAATGTCAAACCCATGGCCTAGTGGTAACATAATTCTGAGAGACTGACATTCTCATAGATATGTTATTATAATTAACATATACTCAAGCTGGGTGCCAGTGGCTCATGCCTACAATCCTAGCTACTCAGCAAACTGAGATCTTAGGATTCAAAGCCAGCCCAGACAGGAACATCTTTGAGAATCTTACTTCCAATGGACAACCCACAAGCCAGAGGGAGCAGTGTCTCATAGGCTAGTGTACTAGCTTTGAGGAAAATAAAAATGAGAAGGAAAAGCTCAAGGACAGCGCCCAGGCCCTGATTAAGCTCCAAGACTGGGCATATACTTCAGGAACACATTCCAGGAGAACAATTTCCTTGGAAGGGAAAGGGGATTCCTGTGAATCTAAGGAGCAATGATCCACTGAGATCCAGCCAGCGGGGTCCTATCCGTGCCATTTATTCATAGTCCCTGATGTGCAGACCAGCCTGATGCTCCAAATGTGCCATGG
Organism: Megascapheus bottae; assembly: GCF_031878675.1. Lineage (NCBI taxonomy): Eukaryota > Metazoa > Chordata > Mammalia > Rodentia > Geomyidae > Megascapheus > Megascapheus bottae. The sequence continues at coordinate 18,246,136 of NC_143532.1, read as the reverse complement.
TCTAATTCAATTTGTTTGCCCTTGATGGACACATTAAGTTTTGAAAAATAGTAAAATGAGCAGTGTTTGAGAAAAATAAGAATTTCCTTGTTACTGTCTATTAAGCCTCTCAGGAAGCCTAAAAAGCTTCTGGTTGAAGGAGTTTGCCTGAGTTGATTTCATTAGAAGCCCGTGTGAAAGAAAAATAACCAGCAACAGCAAATGGACTTGCAATTCAGTGACCCTCATCTGAATAAAACTTGCTGCCACTTGTTGATCACATTTATGAAGAAAAGAAATTGTTTTTCTAGTTTTTCAATTTTAAAAGTATTGGCAAAGTCACTCTGACTTCAATGATTGTTTTTTACGTGCTGGGAATTGTGCCCGGTATTTTATGTGTTGTATCTCATTTAATTGTACATCTGGCCACTTGTGTGTAGAGCAGGTGTTAGTGAATAGCAGCCAGTTAAGCTCTTGACTTACAGGCTAGTCTTGTGCCCTGGGGTAGCAGGAAAAGAGGATGTCCTTTACCTGACAGTTGTGTCATAGAAGGCATTCAGATGATAATAACCAAGTTCACTTTGTTGAAGAGAGGAAAACCGCTCTCTTGTGATATGTGTTATGATTCACTGACTTGGCAAAGGTCCTGGGCTTATTCTGCACCATCTCCTTTGAATGTAAATGACTGTTAAGGTTCATGAGCTTGCTAATGACACCTAGACCCTCCAGTCTCCTGCTTGCATGCAGAGTTTGCATTTTGGTGGATAAAATAATAATAAAAAAGAACACAGCCAAGATAGATAGATAGATAGATAGATAGATAGATAGATAGATAGATAGATAAAAGAGCTGAGATTGATTCTGTTATCTGAATCAGAGAAGGAGAACATGGGAGTTACTTCCAAAGTAATGCTCCTCTCCAGCAAAGAAACTATGGTGATTTTATTCTGGTATGCTGAACAAAGCGATGTAAGAAAGCATTTTAGAAGAACCCTTTCCTTAACATGTTCAGTTAAGGAGCATGTTGCTGAGCATGTTCAGTTTAAAGACATCATTCAAGAAGGAAAGATAGTCCTCATGAAAAAATGATGTATGCTGGGGAAGATTCATTCAAGGTCATGCAGCAGCTATTCAGAAGGTTAAAATGGCAGACAAGAGTACTCCAGAGCAATGCTGGGCTTGCATGGTAAAGGTGGCAGACAGGAACACCTCAGGACATTAGTTTTCTTCAGAAAATCTTAGCTGAAACAAATGGCAAGGGTGGAGATATACACATCCCTTAAAGGTGTCTACCTCTGGCTAACACATCTCCATCCAACTGTTTCTCTCACCGAGTCTGGTCCTCTGCTTCCATACTTGAGTATGAACCTTGGGCCCAGGAGTATGTATATGATCATATGTTATGATATGGAGTAAGCCCTCACTGTCTGATAAGTATAGAAGCTAATACGTTGGCCCTGGTTTTTGTAAAAGGGAAAAGCTTTATTTATGTGTGGATAGCCAGATAGGTGGTGAGGAGTGATGTGCTTCACTCCTTCATTGCTTGTGGGGGAATGTGTGGAAAATGAGACGGAAGAAGCTGCTAGTTGATTGGATGGCAGTAGAGGAGTGTTTAGGCTTCTTTCTTAAGAGGTGACCACATCCCTCACCCCTCTTCACAGGTCTCACAGTTCTTTGGGAGGAGAGAATTAGAATGTTCTGTGTAGAGGATTTGGAACTTGTGATGTCAAAAGATCATTGATAAGATGAGCTCGCTTCTGCGTGTCCGTGCTTGAGAAGCCCATAACCGTCTGTCTTTGAGTGACTTCTGAAGATTTTTTCTCAAAGAGAACCTGAGAGGAATTTATGTTTGGACACATAAAGGTCTTAACTGATCTCACTAGGACGTTTGTGAGATTGTTTTCTCCACGTCCTTGCAATTATTTATTTATTTTTCAGTATCTGCTACATGCCTTAGAACACCCAGTCACACTTCTCTCTAATCCTTCACTACATTTAGTAAAACCCATTCACCTTACAACTCAAGCTCTACTTGCTCTGAAAACACTGCTTTCTTCTTTCTTTTGTCTTGTTGTGTTCCTTTGCCTTGCAGATAATGGATAATAAATAATAAATAACAACAATTAACTAATATTGTTTAGGAGCAAGTAAGAAGAAGATATCACATAGAAGTCAAAAGACTAAGATGAGATGATTTATCTGCTTATCTGTTACTTACAGAGGACAGGAGATGATCTGGCAGTATTCTACAGCTTTACAATTGGAGGGTTGTCTTTTTTTCTTTAGGCAGAGAGGGACTAGATCTACAGCCTGAGAGCCTAGGATTAAAGATTATTACCTTTGGTAGAAAAGAAGATTTTATTTTTGAATGCTGAAGTAAGCTTGTGGCAAAATATTGGTGAAACTTAGATGTTGAAATGCAAATTTTCTAAGAAGAGTGTTCAAGAAAGGGAGGTAAAGGGTTTATGGTCAGGAAGAAACCTGTCTAAAGGTTAGTCAAGCTGAGGGAGACATGAATGATTCCTTGGTCAATACTTCAGAAGTACATTTCTTTTCCTTTCTTTCTCATGGAGTCTAGTACATGGAACATTGACTTAAGTTTTGTTTCATCAGAAAGGAGTGACATTGTTCAAAAAAGTAATGTACTTATAGCCTGATCTATATAACTGTAACCCTTGTGTACATCACCTTTACAATAAAATAAATTAGATAAATAAAATAAAATAAAATAAAATTCAGTAGGCCGGGAGTCTGGCCTAGTGGTTAAAGTGCTTGCCAAGCATGCATGAAGACCCGGGTTCGATTCCTCGGTACCACATACATAGGAAAAAGCCGGAAGTGGTGCTGAGGCTCAAGTGGTAGAGTTCTAGCCTTGAGAAAGTCCAAGGACAGTGCTCAGGCCCTGAGCTCAAGCCCACGACTGGCAAAAAATAAAAAAATAAAAAAATAAAATAAAATAAAATTCAGAGACTAAATGAGGAAAAAATGTTTCTCCTAACCTGCACTTACTTGCTATGGTCTTCTTTTTAAAATATTTTTATTGTTATTGTAAAGTTGATATGAAAGGTATTACAGTTACATAAGTCAGGTTATGAATACATTTCTTTTTGAACAGTGTCACTACTTCCCTATCATCTCCCTATCATCTTGGAGTTTGAGCTCTTCAGCTCAAGGCTACTGCCCTACCCTTGAGCCACTGTGCCACTCCTGGTTTTCTAGTGGTTAATTTGGAGATACGAGTCTCACAGACTTTAGTATCCCTGTTGGCTTTGAACCAAGATCCTCAGATCTCAGCTTCCTAAGTAGCTAGAATTACAGGCGGGAGACATTGCTCCGGCTTCCCTATGGTCATCTAATCAGTGGTTTACATTTCATTTGTTGCGTGGTATTTCTTGAACTTCATTTCTCTGTGCAATGCAAACAATAAGATAAAGTGTGCTTTATAAGTTGGTTATAGACATGCAGTCATGCAGAGAGTAAACAGAAATGGACAAACTTCAGTATATAACATAATATAATATGCAGGAATGACATGATAGTTATGGAGTGGAATTACATTTATGGAATGGAATAATTACAACCAATGTCCTAAGTTTTCCTGTACTCACATGTGCCTATAAAAGCAAAATGTCCAAAGAAAGAAAATGTAATACAAGCAGAGATCATCAATGGAGAATACCAGTAGAACTCACATGACACCGCTTCCCTTTTGTCATGAATGCATGTATGTTACTAAGTGTACAAACCTTTATTTCCATCAATTTCCTGATAATGTGGTCTATGGAAACAAAAAGGGGGAATAAAATTTGTCAGGAACTATGACTTTCTAGGCATTTGATTTCTTATGAAAAGGTTTTAATCACATGTGATAAATGCTTATTTATTACTTTGGGATGAATATATCATTTTTTTTCAATCTCTTTGAAATTTCACTATTTTATCATTCCCTGCCAAAGGGGAGAATGAGATCAAGGGAAAGAGAAAGCAGAAGTCAGAGAAGCCTTCTTCCTCAGTATGTCTCTCTGGTAGAGGTGAAAGGGAGAGAAATTGGAAGTAGATTAACAAACAATCCCACACTACATTGTGCCTGAGGCACTGGTATACAGACAGCCATTCAAATAGTCTGTCCATGAGGCACTGATTGTTTTGGCTGCTTCTGCTCTCATTTGATTGAAGCAGGGAAGGTTTTAAGAGCTTCAAACCTCAGCTCTGATCTGAAAATGAAGTTAGGTGTTTGAGAAACAGCTGCTAGAAACAGCTCGGCTCCCTCTGGAGCCTCTGGTTGGCTTCAAAGCAGCTGCCAGAAAAGAGGGAGGCAAGTGAACTATCTTGTGTGTGTGTATGTGTGTGTGTTAATAAAACAAAATGACTTTGCCTAAATAAAGCATGGCTGTTTTCCCTGGTATGAATTCAACTCTAATTCCATCTTTCTGTCTCTTTTGAGCTTTTAAAGAAGTTAGAACTCCCTCTTACCTTTGAGACTCTGGAACTGGAGGCAATATAGTTGGTTTGGTATCCATGGATTCGACCAACTGTAGATCAAAAGTTTTGGAAAAAATAGTACTTGTCATTGCCTCCTAAACAATATAATATAGCATTGCCATTTTATTCAGTATTGTAAGTGAGCTAGATATCATCTGAACCACACAGGAAGAAATGCATAAATTATATACAAATACTATGCTATTTTATGTAAGGAATTTGAATGTCTTTGGAGTTAAGGTGTATGAGGATCTTGGAACTAATTTTCTATGAATATCAAGGAGCAATTAAAATTAACCTATTTGAGCCTGGGTTTCCTCTTAGTTACTCAGCTTAAGCCCTTGATATGATCATATAAACAAAGGACATAGAAAAATGGTAGAACTCGGTATGAGTGAATGCCTTCTGTTAATCTCATTCATGAACATGTGTATTTTCTTAGAATCTCTTTGATCATTTTATTCATTAGTAGGATGATTAGCTTTTCCCGAATGCTTGAGATTTTTCTAGTTTAGTACTTGCAAGTCCTGTTTATTTGGGAAATCCGTCAGTCCTGGCAAACCAGGATGGTTAGTGTTGTGGTTTGGATCTTGAGTATTCCAAGGCCCAGATGTTAAAGCTTGGCCTTAGAGTAGTACTACTGGGAGATACAGTAAGGTTTAAAGGTACCTAGTATGGGGGCCAAGTGTTTGCCCTAGTGGTAGAGTGCTTACCTAGCATGTATGAAGACCTGGGTTCAATTCCTCGGTACCACATACATAGTAAAAACGTGGTGCTGAGGCTCAAGTGGCAGAGTGCTAGCCAAGGACAGTGCTCAAGCACTAAGTATGAGCCCCAGGACTGGCAAAAAAGTGCCTCATATGGAAACCTTTAAGTTATTTGAATCATGCTCTCAAAGTGATTGAGGGACCCTAGCCCTTTCCTCTCTTTTCTCTTCCTCATCATAAGGTGAGCAGCTTTGTTTCGCCACACACTCTTGTCATATCATGCTGCCACTCTGAGCACAAATTACCAACTAGAATTTCTAAGATTGTGAACCAACTAAAATAATTCTTTCCTCTTTATAATTTATCTAAGGCTTTTTTTGTAACAGAAAGCCAAGTAATACAGTTAGCCACTCTACATTGTATCTGAAAAATGACAATTAGTCTGTACTCTTCAGAAACTTAGGATCTGTCATATATACTTTTTTTATAATTCCTTTATTTCAATGTATAGAGTGGTTACAGTTATATTCACCTCTGTCATATATTCTTAATGCTATAATGATTGATAGGTACATTTTGATTATTATTTATTTTATTGTTATTATTTTATAGCTTCCTTTGATAGATTCTGAATTCATAGAAATTAGGAAAATATTATCTTTTCTTCACATTCATCGCCAAATTCTACATTTGCTTGGTGCCACGGTTCATATGAGTGTCCTGCCAAGGTTTATGGGTAGAACCTTGGTCTCCAGATGACACAGTAGATGTTTAAGGCAGAGCTGTGAGAACGATTCTTAAGTCACTGAGTGTTGTACCTTGGAGAGGGGTTTTAGGACTCTGGGTCATCCTCTTGGTTGATTACTTCTGTGAGATGAGAGATTGCCTCTGAAACATGCTCCCTGCTTGCCATCTGGTCCTTGCATTAGAAGCTCAAAGTAGTAGGAGTGGCCAGTCTTGGACTAGAATCTCCAGATCTATGAGCAAAATAGCTATTTTTCCCCATAGTTACCTCAGATAATTTTCTGTAGCAATGTAAAGCTGATTAGGCATTCAACAAATATGTACCTAGAAATTAATCATGATACATGATAATGGATTCCTTTTCTTCTCATTTACTATGATCTTGGCCATATCACCGAACTATCTTAGTGTTTAAATTTTTATCTAAAACACAGACACATGCATAAACACTGAATGTTTACCTCAAGTGTACTTTACTGTACACTTTAGTATACTTGAGAATCCCTTTGTACAACTACTTATATAATAAAAAAACTTAAAGAGATTTACCTGGCTATATCACTGAAATAGAAATTCGGGTACTCTATGCCTGAAATTTTGATTCTCAAGGATAGAGTCTGGGAATCTGAAAACAGTTAAAGTAATTCCTGTGTTTCAGTATTATTGGGGAAAACGTACATTTATCCTCTTGTCAGATGAAACATCTTCTGGATTTCTTGGAGTTGTATTGTTTTACATCTAATTATCCACCGAAATTATCTATTATATCTCCATTCATTCTCAAATGTCTATGATGGATACATAAACAGTAGCTTCAATTTTGAGCATATGTATTAATGCTGAATAAAATCTACAGACTAGTTACATGTCTGGGAACTCTTCCTCTGCCCCCTGACTACCTTATAACTTCTCTAACTAACTCATCTAATAAAATAGCCTTACTTTTTCACTTCTAAAATTATATGCAACATCTCAAAAGTTGTAATTGTAAGAGACGATTTAAACCTGGTTTATTTTAGTGGATTGGGAGACTAATTTACTCGTCACTTAATACAATGCTCAGTGTTAACAGAAATAAAATTCTTATAAGCAAACAAAAGCCTTAATTTTTTAGATGAGAATATTCTCCCTAGAACAAAGAGCCCAGGAGGTCAATCTAGAAATCCAACTTGGTAATCTTATTAGAAGCTTTCAGTGAAAAAGTTATAACTCAATTGTAAAGCAACAATTTTAACTAAATCCTCAGAGTTTTTGAAGGTACATGTTTCTTAAACACAAGTTAGGGTTTTATATCCAGAAGCTATGTATATTTTTTGTATTTCTTAACAGAGCATATTGGAAAAGAGGTATAGGAGACAATGCAGTGGCTAAGATCTCAGTATTTATGCTACTTAAAGGTAAAGTTCTGTTTCACTATTTACTATCCATTTGAAATTAGACAAATTTATATGATTAGTTTTTTGGCACTTCAGTAAATGATGAATGGTATAACAGAGTGCTGTGAAGATTAAATAAGCCATCTCTTCTACATTCTTGTCTATGTGTCCTTGGCGCCTCAGGTTTTAGCCACAGCTTGGGTGAAAAATATCCTACTCCACATCAGGCACTGCATATGCCCTGTGCCTTTACCCACTTGCTGGGTTTTTAGTTCTAGGTCCTTACCGATGCTCAGGAGGGATAGAGAGAACATGCCCAGAACAGGAGCCAAGAAAGGACCAGAGCCCAGAAAGGAGAGGGCTGAGAAAGGAGAGAGCTGAGAAAGGACCAGAGCCGAGAAAGGAGAAGGTCGACCGACCACCTGCACCCAGTCCTTCCTTGCCGGGGAAGACAGGTCAGGGAGACCTGTCAAGGCCGGAGCTCCTTTTTTGAGGAAGTACATTAGGCTAATATAGGATACAGGAGCCTATCAGCACAAAGGTAGGCAGGGCGGGGGAGGTCCACGTGTTTACTCTCACTATAGGTCTCAGCAGAGAGTGATAAAGCAATAACATTCGTACCCAATGGTAATCAAGTTTCAGCAGAAAGTGAGTCACAATATCGCCGATATAACTCAAAGTTAGGCATGGCCTTCATACATGACAGCTCATTTCTTTGTGTGGTTATCTTACTCAGTGATGCAGATTCATGGGCCAGCCTGACCCTGCACTCAGCTCCCAACACCCACTGATTTCACCAAAGAAAATTAGGAAATTAAGAGGCAGTTAACTTCACTTTCTAGGATTTGGGAGCTAGTGAGCATACATTTTTGCTTCCTGAATGTTGAGAAGAACAATTCTGGAAGCCATTTTCCTGAATCTCAGAAGTTTGATGTGGTCAGAAACTGGCTGTTAAAATTAGTGACCCTAGAAACAAAGTTGTTGGTTAGTTCTTATTCCTATTCTATCTCACTCTCTCACTTCCTACTCTCAAGCCTTTAGTTTGATTCTATCTTAAGGAAAAGCAAACTAAACTATGAAAGCATACTAGTCATCTCATGAAAGACTTGTAACTACTAACAATAATAAAATGATACTATTTTTTGTGATCTGTATAATTTTAAAGAGAAAAGGAACCTTTTTAATTCTTGTTTGGACTAGACTTGAGATGAAGCTAATCTTTTTTCTTTCTTATTTTTCATCTACATCCAAACATATCCTTTATAGTCTTCATTGAACAGGATTAATGCTTATTGTTGTCTACTTTTTACTTCACAAAAATGCTCTAAGAGTCCTAAAGGAGTGCTTTTACTTGGTTCTTTCATCCCTCAGGCAGGGGAAAGAAAACCGTACAAATCCAGGGGAATAGATTGAATAAAACACCTGTTAACCTTTTTAAATTTTATTGTTTCTTCTGCAACATGAAAGAGACTGGTTTCATTAGTGACACTGGCAAATTCTACTCTTTGCTGAGCATCCATTTGTTGTATTTCAGAGATGCAGGTCATCACTTGTAACAATCATTTCATAGAAATTGGTGATGATATTTTTGAGTCTAAGGTAATATTCCCAGCTCATCCTAAATATACAGATTGCATCCTCAAGGATAAGAATTTTATTTTGCCAGTCCTGGGCTTGAGCTCAGGGCCTGAGCACTGTCCTTGGACTTTCTCAAGGCTAGAGATCTACCACTTGAGCCTCAGCACCACTTCCGGCTTTTTTTCTATGTATGTGATACCAAGGAATAAAACCCGGTTCTTTGTGCATGCTAGGTAAGCACATTACCACTAGGCCAAACTCCTGGCCAATGGTAAGAATTTTTAAGAGAGACGTAGTCATGCTTCCTAATGAGTGCTACGATTAATGAAAATTGTAGAAATTTAGGGCCAAAAGGAATGTATCATCACTTGGAAAATGATTGGTTGAACATCATGAATTTTGATTAGTTTGTCTTTGTTTTATGCAGGTCTGTTGTTAGAGTTTATTTCCTTTTTCTGTTTTTACACTTAAGAAAGCAGTTTATTATTCCAATAAGTCTTGATCAATGTCACCACTTTCAACATTCTCACTTATTGGTTTTTATCATTGCAGAGTGTTTTGAATGAATTCTCATGGGCTAAGGCCACTCACAGTGATTTTAACTGTTTTTATTTAATTCAGTCTTATAGTACTTCATACCAAGCCAATTATGGCCAAGTTAAACTAGTATTTTCTTTTTACCTAAACCACAAGCTTCTAGGAAAATAACTTGATTTTTAATTTCTGACACATAAGAAGCTTCAGAAATCTTTGGTCTCTCTGTGTATTATATTTACTTGAATCCCACAAATCCCACTATAAAGCTCCTCATTATGCTGAGTACAAGAATTAAGTAGAAAATCCTATAATCTGAGCAGCTACTACCATTGTAGGAATAATTGCATTTGGAGAAGGCATACCTTCTCTTTAGTGTAAGTAACTGAAATACATATTATTAAAAACAGAAAGTTACCAAATGATAATGAGTGAATAATAGGTAATGTTTGTATATTGCTTTAAGGATCACAGATAATTTGAAAGGTAATAGTGGCTAACATCTAGCAGCACTTATTCCAGGCATGGTGCTAAGCACCGTGCATACATTCCCTTGTTTATAATTCACAGTGATTCCATGTGCTATACAAAGCTTAAATATTGACTTGATGGAACTGATGGAGCTTGCAAAAGATAGATCTGGGACCAACCCAGGTTGGTCTAACTCAGTGACCTATATATTAGCTATGACATAATGGATCTCATTTCCTATTCATTATCTACTTTCATTCTTATTGCCCAGAGGCTACTAATGTCCCTCTTTTAGAGTCATGTGAAGTGAGACTTAGAAAGGTATAACATTTGGCACTGTGCCTCCATGCTGGAAAGGGCGGTGTTAGTAGTTTGTCTCATTTTTTTGCCCCTCTTCTTCCCCATCACTCATTCCTTTCCCCCTGATTCATATACACTGTTGAAAATCTCAGACTTCTATGCTATTCATCTGAACCATACAGATTTTTCTTAGATTAAGTTCTATCGAAAGCAGAACCTCAGGCACAAACCATATGCTAACACACTGTAGAGGAGAGCACATTTTGGGAAGCTGAAGTGAGGTGAAACAAAAGGGAAATGGGAAAGGAGAAAGGACAAGGGATCCATTAACTGGCTGCTGAGCTGGTCATAAGCCTCATAAAGGTGAGGGTGATTATTTGATTTCATAGGATGCTTTCCAGATCTGTGTGGAGACTTTTAAATGGTCAGTCTTGACAAGGGAACCATAAGGAATGTTTCCATGAGTTATCATCTCTAATTGCCCCAAGTTTTCCGCATTGTGTGCCATTGTTCTGCAGTGGATCATACCATTCAATTCCGAGGCAGACCTTCTGGGGAGCCACTAGGAAAGTCTCTCCCAAACTATAGGAGCGTTCATGTGGCAAGTCAGAATCCTTCTGTGGCCACTTGCAGCTTAGAAATTTATGTATTCCAAGTGGACAAGAAAGCCAACTGGATGTGTGTTAAGAAATGTCACATGATTGTTGCTCTCACTATACTATGTACAGTTATTTTTTTCTCTTTTTTCCCTCTTATGGTTAAGCTCATGTGGTTACTGTATCTGACTGCTACCTAGTGTATTGTATATACATTTGATTGTTTATTTGAAATAGGGAAGGGATATGGGGAAACAAGATGATTGGGAGGGAATGAGAAGAGGGAAAGGGGGACAAAAACATGAGAAAGGGTATCAATGTTCAAGAAGCAATGTACTCATTACCTGATGAATGTAACTAACCCCTCTATACATTACCCCAACAATAAAATATAAAAAAAGAAAACAAGAAAGGTGACTCATAACGCTGCAATACCATGCTATCAAGGGCATTACCATCATTTTAGAAAGCTCTGCAATGAGAGTGGTTTATCTAATAGGAAAAGATGCCAGTAGAAGAATCCGAAGTTTTCAAAAGGTTGGAAATCTCTTTAAGAGAAGGGTTTCTTCTGTTCTAGGAATAAGTTGTATCTTTCCTGAATATCTAACATCAGAGATTGGAAGGTACCTTAGAAAGCCCTGAATAGATCCACTCAATTAACAAGTAGATGAGCATGTTTACAAATGATGTCAGATTGTCTTGAACTTTTACTTAGTTAACAGTTGAGTTTAAACAGGTGTTCAAGACGGACACAATAAATTGTCTCTTCCCAACAATAGAAGTCTCCATTTTCAGGTGGCCAGTAGGACCCAGGCTTCTACATCTCCAGTAGTCCTCAATCCATTTCTCTACACAGACATGGCTCTTGGCAGGAAGATGGTGACAGACTAGCAGCCAGCCCTCCAAAGAAGATTAAAAACTTGCTCCCTGCAGTTTGTTAGAGTATAATTATTACTAAACCATCAAACACATCAGGCAGAAAACTGTAACTCAGAGAAACCAGGGAGATGTTTAAATTTCATTCTAAGCACAGGTCTCAGGCCTCCTATGTCTCCATGCTGAGCTCTAACTAACCCTGGACAAGGTTACAGTTCTCTTGAGCCCGAGTGTTGGGGACTTCCTGGTATCTACTGATAACTGCCTAGAGTACTTTTAGTGAGAATTCAAACTAAAGAAGGAAGAGTAGACTATTGTCCTTAAAGTACTATGGTATCTCTCATCTCTTTTACTGTCCCTTGGTTATCTCATATTGTTACAGTATTTTACCTTGTGATCTAGTATACTGTATATACGCTTATTTGGTTATTTGCAATAGGATAGGGAAGGGGGGGAAACAAGATGAGGGGCAGAGGTTCGGGGGAGGGAAATGGGGACCAAGACCTGAGAAAGGGTATCAATGTTTGTGAAGTAATGCACCTTCTATCTGGTGAATATAATGTCACCCTTCTATTAATTACAATAAAAATATATGAAATAAAGAAAAAAAGAAGGAAGAATAAGATTAAGTCCGCTCAATGACAAAACAGAAGGAAAGAGAGAATTGTCTTTAAGATTTTCTCCATCTCCATCCTCCTGAACTCTGTGAGTACTGTACAAACAGATGTTAAAAAGCAATGAAAAATACAATAGCTCTCAGCCTCTATTTTTCATCAGTTGCTTGTCAAAACTTTGAATGGCCACAGGACTGGAAATTGTCACACATAACAAACCAATGGCCACGTTTATTATGTGCTGAGTGAGGGCAATAATTTTAGGAAACAGCCAAATTACCATGAATGGAGTTGTCTTCCATGTTCCCAACATCATGCTTTGGCTTTACCACACAGACATTAGTGTCCTTGGCCTTCGATACAGCAGTACTGACCAGCTCCTCAGTAGTCTGAGTAGCCTCAGCAGCTACCAAAGCCTTCAGGTATGAAAAGCCAGGCCATCCTTCCTGAAGGGAGAGTAGGATCTTAGAAGCACATCGCTTTGGAACAAAGCCTGGCTCTATACCTCACCTTACTCCATTTGTAAACCCTCTCTGCTTCAACTTCTCTCTATTAAGGGACATGACAATAATATCTCTAGGCAAGAATTGTTAATGAAGACTAAAAAGTGGTAACTATAGTGATCCACCTTGCACAATATCTATAATCTGCTAGGTACCTGATGAGTATTAGAAGAGGTCATTAAGGAGTACTCTATAATGAATACATATCAATGTGAGGTTTTTTTTGGCCAGTCCTGGGGCTTGAACTCAGGGCCTAAGCACTGTCCTTGGGATTTCTTAAGGCTAGAGCTCTGCCACTTAAGCCACTGCACAAGCTTTCCTTTTTCTTTTCTTTTCTTTCTTTTTTTTTTTGTGGATCATGGGGTTAGAACTCTGGGTCTGGGTGTTGTCCCTGAGCTCTTCAGCTCTAGACTACTGCCCTAACCCTCGAGCCTCAGCCCCACTGCCTGGTTTTCTAGTGCCCAGGCTGGCTTTGATCCTCAGATCTCAGCCTTCTGAGTACCTAGGATTACAGGTGTGAGCCACAGTGCCTGGCTCTTCTAGCTTTTTCTACGTATGTGGGACTGAGGAATCGAATCCAGGTCTTTGTGCATGCTAGGCAAACACTCTACAGCTAGGTCAAACTCCTGGCCCTAAATACATATTAATGATTTTTTAATTGTTACATTTGTCAGGTAGTGGGTGCATTACTTCTTGATTGATACCTCTTCCCATGTTTTTCTCCTATTTTTCCTCCTCCCACCCCCTCCCAATCATCTTGTTTTCCCCCTTGCTTTCCCTATTTCAAATAAACAAATAAACATATGTACAATATACCAGGACTAAAGTCAGATACAGTAACAACATGAGATAAACCATAAGGGGAAAAAAGAGAAAAGAAATAACTTCACATAGTACATTAAGAAAAACAATCACATTTCTCTTGGCCTCATCCTATATGGATATATGTATATAGCTTTTGAGCTATTATGATCCTCTGTTAGGAGAACCTTAAATATAAACTAATTGTTACACCTAAAGGAAACCATGGAGCTTATGTTTCTTTGGATCTCACTTACTTCACTTAATATGATTTTTTTCCAAGTCTTTCCATTTCCTTACCAATGGGGAGATGTCATTCTTGCTGATGGCAGCATAGAATTCCATTGTATATAAGTACCACATCTTCTTGATCCAGTCATCTACTGAGAGGCATCTGTGTTGGTTCCATACTTAGCTATGGTAAATAATGCTGCAATGAACATCGTTGTATCAATGTTTTGTTGTTTTTTTTCCCATGGTGATATGCTTCAGGCAAAGCTCTAGATACTGATAATAGTTATAAATTGCATATTTCTTCAGGTTTCTTGAGGCAGACCCTGGGAGTGTGTTTCTCTGTGTTCTCAAAGGATTTGGATATGTAGTAGTGTCAACTCTGACTTCCTCACTCGCTAATGGTAAAATTTTGGTCATCAAATCTACTTAACTGTTTAAAGAAACGTTTTTTCCCCTTTTCCAAATTTATTTCAAAACAACAGTAAACAATTAAGCAAAAATGAATATTCAATCAATGTTTAAAGAAACTTTTTTCTACACTTTCTAGGAGGTAGAGAACAAACTGGTCCAGCAGCAAACCTCTTCTTTAAAGGACTAGATAGAAGATATTTTGTAACTATACAACTCTGCTATTGTAGCCAAAGTAGTCACAGAAAAATATGCCAGGTTAAGTGTGATTATATTCCAGTAAAGCTTTATTTACAAAAAAATAATAGGTCTGGGCCAAATATATGTAAAAGAATAAATGTGGATGTATTTCAACACAGCTTTATTGACAAGAATTGGTTATAGGCCACATTTGCTCCATGGTCTGGTGTTTGCCAAATCCTTAAGTAGTTAATGCAACAGCATGCTTAGAGAAAAAATAGAGCTGCTTTCTATCTCTTAGATTAGGGAGCAAACTCCTACTTCTAATACTGTGTGCCATTTCCTTCTCTGCTATTAACATTTCATTTTTACTTTATAACTCTTGAACTGCATGTAACATTTATGTAAGACAGTATAGTGATGTATTCATTATTTTTTATTGCATGGAGAATGAGGGAAAATGAAATGTACTCATGAGATACTATAGTCAACTGATAAAAATAATATCTTCTCCATTCATCTATCAGTATACCAAGTGATATAGCACAGATATAGTCAATTATTTATAAGCATAAGGTATGAAACTCATAATTACTTATAACACTAAATTCCAACTCATCCTGTGAGAGGCAGGAAATAAATGAATAACTGAAAAATTGTGTTCAAGATTATGTTCAGTATGCACATTGAGCAAAGTAAAAACAAGCAATAAAATTTAGAATCAAGGATGGTCATAAAGGAAATGCAAATAAAAGCAACGCTAAGATACCACCTTACCCCAACAAGAATGACCAAGATTTTGACAGTGACAGATGCTGGTGGGGTTGTGGAGAGAAAGGAAACCTACTACACTGCTGGTGGGATTGTAAACTAGTTCAGCCACTCTGGAAAGCAATGTCGAGGCTTCTTAAAGAACTGAAAATTGACCTTCCCTATGATCCCACCATACCACTCCTGGGTATCCACCCTGAACATCATAATCCAAGACATGATAAGGACACCTGCTCAGCTTTGTTTATCGCTGCACTATTCACAATAGCCAGGCGATGGAAACAATCCAGATGCCCTACTGCAGATGAATGGAAACAGAAAATGTGACATATATATATATATACATACATACATACATACATACATACATACACACACACACAATGGAATTCTACATAGCCAACAGGCAAGATAAAATAATGGCATTTGCAGGGAAGTGGATGAATCTAGAGTGAATCATGTTGACTGAGACAAGTCAAGCCCAAAGGAACAAAAGGAGCATGGTATTCTTAATATGTGGCTATTAGATACAAACAGTGCGAGAGTGAGGACTCAATATTTGCATACCCAATGATATGGACATGTTACAGGAAATATAAACACAACTACATAGACATAAAAACTTATGACTCTATAGACAATGTTTTATTACATTGATTAATATACATCTATGATATACAAATCCTTAACCTAATTTTGATTATGTTCTAAAAACTAAGTGCCTGTGTTTGTATATAGAGATTCCCTTCTTGAATGCTTGTTTGTTAAACACGTCATTTGAAATATGATGTAAAAATTAATGTTAATAAATTCTTTAATAAAAAAATTTAGAATCAAGGGCACATTTTTACACCAATCCACTTGAATATCTGAATAATTCCCCTTTCCAATATAGTTGGAAATAATACATAGAAGGATATTTGTCTTTTCTTACTTAATATCAGATCATATCAAAGATAGTAAAAATATTGACAGCATCTTCCTTATGGTCTCTGAATTTCTGCCAGTGAATGGAGTGTACATAAGAAGCCTACACAGCCCAAGACTAGTGCATTTGTGAAACATGTACAAGAACCTGGGCTCAGTAATGACATACAAAAGAGGTGATATTCAGTATATGCTTTGCCCCACTCCTTCCACATTCTGTCCCAAGTTCTCCTAGTCTTCAATCTGCACTCAAGATCGTAACATTTTTTTCCTGCTGGGCATTTCATTTTAGCTTACAGTTTCATTATATTG
Organism: Megascapheus bottae; assembly: GCF_031878675.1. NCBI lineage: Eukaryota > Metazoa > Chordata > Mammalia > Rodentia > Geomyidae > Megascapheus > Megascapheus bottae. The sequence goes on along the minus strand of NC_143532.1, from coordinate 18,229,743 downwards.
AAACTTTCTTGATTATTTTTGTTTTGAATTTATTCAGACTTTATATCTTATCGACCATTTGAAAATAGCAATATAGTCTTTAATAAAAATGATTAATAGAGATATTTTCTAGTATCTTCTTAGCATGGATACGTGTTCATAAGTATGAGATAGCAAAAAAGGTCCTAATAAATATTAATGCTTATAATTACTTATTTAGTTTATTCAAGGTCTTCTGGGAATTGTGAAACGAAAATAATTGGGGAAATAAATTAGTTGAAGCTCACAGACTAGATCTCGTGCTTAATTCTTCATTTCAAATGACTTTACACACTACCATGATCTTATTTTTCTCAGAGATTGTAATATTGTATCTATGGACTTATAACCATAATAAAATATAAACTTCACCAGGTTTGTAAAATATATTTATTATAATAAATATTTTAACAAATTTCTAAATCTTTTAGTGGTTTACTTCAGGCAGGAAGGTTCCTTTTAGATGTTGTGTCATTTCAGTGAAAAAGAAAAGAATACAAATTCTTGTCTCGAATTTTGAGTGTTGCTTGATTCCAGTTTTCAACTGGAGCGTTTTGTTCTCTAGGGAACAATGATTTGGGATCAAAGGTTATTACTGGTATCTACTGGGTAGAAACCAGAGATGCTTCAAAGTACCATGTTGTGCATAGGCTATTTCATCTTCTGTCTCTTAGAGTAAATAAAATGAGTAGTGCTCAGGTTGGGGAATCCCACTTAGCAGATATTGGATATAAGACAATTTAGGAAGTGGATTCTGAAAGAGGACTTATTAGTCTTATGCTTTTAGTCAGTGAGAGTGATTTAATTCATTTGATATTGCTCCACTTTGGACATGATAAATTGCTGGTAAATGTGAATACTAAAGTAGATAGATGAGACATAAAATTTTGGTGATAATTTTTTAACTATAGGGTCACTTCTGAATTTTGGTTCTCTCATCTGTAACTTTGGAAATATAGAAATATGTACTTTACATTGTTTTGAGTTTTTTTCAAAAAGATAAGTATTTTACCCAAGTTTAGCTCTACCAACCAAATGTTAATTATCTTCATTGAACATCTATTCAAGTTGAGCAAATAGTGCTATTTAAATCATGAAAAGTGAAGTATAAATTACACTCTCCAAGCTCCCATGGGAATCTGTGAGAAATGTTCTGGGTTAGATGCAGGGTTTTTATCTGGTGAAACCAGACTCATGTTTGATCTACAAATGTCATGTTTGACATATTGTTCTATTACCTTTCCCACCCTCCCAAATCTGAAAGGAAGCAAGCGTGGCTCATCTTGAGAATGCAGGCAATTTTCAAGGATATAAATCACTCAAAATATTTTCGAGGGCTGTTGACAAAAAGTTTTGTCTTTGTTATGTCTTTTCTGATTGAAAAATACTTCTAAAAAGGGGATTGCGTGCTGTAGGGAATTTATTAAAAATATGATAATGCCCAGAAAATGAAAATCACTTCTCAGTTCAGCATGTAGCCAAAAAAAAAAAAAAGATTTACAGCTTTGACTTAGTGGGTGGCTATCTGAGAACTTCTTTTCCAAGTGTTTTCCCCATTGTAGGTAGATTGATTTCTCCTGATTTTTTTTGAATTGTAGAAAGCAAAAAGTAGCAATTCTGACTCCCTGCCACTTAAAAGCGGAGGAGATTTATTGCATTTAACTGTTGAAACAGGGATGGTGTAAGTAATCAGGCTGCTCCAGACTGACTCTTCTGGCCACCAGCGTCATTCCTTATTGCTTCCCCCTGCCTGCACATCAGCATTTGCTACTGTTTGCAGAAATGCTGCTGCAGAAAAAAAAAAAAAACCCAAAGTGATCAGCAGTTCGCTGGTGTATGTCACAAGCTAGATGATTACTGTTGTTCTTTGTTGTGAAACAATTTTTTGTTTGTTTGGTTAGTTGTTTGTTTTTTTTTACCATCAGCTGCATTCATTCCTCCATGGGCAGAATGAAGCAGGTCCCACAATTATTTCTTAAATAACAGTGGAGTGAAACTAGGTTCAAACTCATGCAAGAGGAACTGGGGAAAACAATCTCATCTCTGCTAAGGAAAAAAACACTGGAGTCAACATAAATCCACATTGCTCCCCTTTTGTGTGCAGAGATTAATGTTCAGTGTGGAATGCAGGGCCATGTCCTTGTATACAAGGTTCCAAGTCCACAGGTTCAGGGCTTTATGTCGAAGGACACTCCATCTTTTATGCTAGTACTGCAGTGGGGGGATGATTTAAGGAGGACTTTAATTTTTATTTTCTTGTTCTTTCAAGGAGGTCTCATGGATATGTGATCCATCTATCCATCCATCCATCTCTATTTTAAATATAAGAGAATTAATATGATTTGATAGTAATTATCCTAAATTTAGGCTATATTTTTATATTGATGTAAGAAAACCTTCCACATTTCTTAGCCATGAGCTAATCTTGAGGTTTTGAAATAGAAAAATTTTATTTAATTAAAATATATGCTTACTGGCTGCTGAATAAAGTTACTTCTTTTTCTTTTATTATTGAGCCCTAAGATAATATAGAAATCACATAGCTTCCCTTGTATTCAATCCATTGTAATTTAACAAAGGAAACTTTACCTACAGGTTTGAGAAATACATTTTCTCCTAAGATAAACTTGCATAATGTTTGCTTCAGAACCAAGGAGTTTCATTTGTAATTCTCCATTATTTTCAGTAATTGTCATAAAGCAATAACCTATGAAACAGTTAGAGGAATATAAAAAACTGACATTATTGGGAATAGGCATTTAAAATTTCTTACAGGAAGTTTCACATGGTTTATATTGAGTGACATTGGCTTCCCTGAAGGTGGCAGTAAGATGTGCTGAAGGGAAATGAGTTTCTATTCTGATTCGCTCCAAGTAATTATGAAGCCAGAACATGTGCACTGAAGTCAGTAGGAGATAGTTTTTACTCAACAGCTTTTCTATGTGAATTAATTGAATTACAATAAAAGTGAAAAAGAAGACACATTTTAAATGTGAGACGTAGTAAGCCTACCCAAATCAAGAAAGGAACTTGAAAGTATTTTCCCACTTCTTTCCAGTCGTGAGCCCTTCCTCATTAGTAGTAAGTAACCTCTACCATGATTTCTAGAGTAACAGAGCAGTCTTATCAGCTTTTGAGCTTTATATGAATGGAATCCAGTATTAGGTTCTCATTTGTAAAGGTTTCTTCTTGTCTCAATGTTTTATATTTGTCCATGTTGCTTTGTATAGTATTAGACAGACTATTTTGATTATAGGTAAATATTAATATATTACATGATTTCCATACATACAATTTAATACATAGTGTTTGATATAATAATATTACATATATAATTACCTATACAAATATGTGTTATAAATTACAAATATATATAGAATTTCATAATATAACAATACATTGATATATAACATAATATAGGTATATGATGCTATATTATATATGGTATTACATTATATATATATTATATGTGACATCATATATCATATATTGTATATGCTTATAGTTAATAAAATGTAATAATACATGATGATAATATACAATGATATAATTATAATTATTAATATTGTGTAATGTAATAAATGCAATTGCATATAATATATTATACAATATTATAGTCTATGGATGATAAATATATACACTACAATATTGTACTATAGTATATTATATGTAATATAATATAGTATTATGTAACATATACTATATTACGTAAGTTATGATATCCTATATAATGTATGTAATATTGAATCATATAATATATTAGATAATATATAACATAATAGCATATATAATTTATAGTATATATTATATGTAATACTATAAAATACTATAGCATTATATATTATATTATGTAATAATATATTACTATATAATATATATTATGCATAACATGTATTATATATGATAATGCATATAATATATGTATAATACAGGGTTATATCTATAATATGTGATAAATATATAATATAATATGTATGGCTATCTATGTGTAAAGATAAATGCATATATACATCTATATATACACATATATAATATGTATATCTAGCTATACGTATCTCTCTATGGATATATATATATCGATACACATATAGATAGATATAGATATAGGGCTGGCGTGGTGATTTATGTCTTTAATCCTAGCTATGCAGAAGGCAGCAGCGGAGGATTGCAGTAGAATTATGGTCTGCATTGGCCCAATGCAAAGGCTTAAGACTATCTACAAAGTCAACTGAAGTACAAATCACTTGTCATGTGTCGTTCCAATGTGGAGCATTTACCTGAGGACTTTAGTTTATATCCCATTAATTCCAAAACAAAAGAAAGAGAGGATGAACGCAAACAAGCAATCAAGAAGTAAAATAATTTATTTTAAATTAGAATCCTGCTGATGGATAGTTGAGTTAATTGGAATTTTTAGGTTATGAACAATTATGTTTCCTTTCAGTACTTTAAAATTTCAATATTTCTGCAGAGAAGTGTTTACTCTGTGTGTGTGTGTGTGTGTGTATGTGTATGTGTATGTGTGTGTGTTGCTGAGAACTGCAAGCAGAGCCCCCATGCTAGATAAATACCATAAAGCACTTTATTAGGCTTATTTCTATATTAAAACAAGAATAGTGAGGAACCATCGAAGAGATGGTTAGCATTTCTCTCAATGAAAAAGATTTTCCTCTTAATTTCTTTCATCCATAGGTTTTCCTAACTTTGTATGAAACAGATCTAGCAGAAATCAACAATCTGAAGGTTGAAGAGTATATTATATTCATAGTATCTTTCTAATAATAACTAGCATTTGAAAATCTGTATGCTTGGAAAACATGTCAGTTATGTTTTTCCAAGTGTTTATATGACTTGAAATTCATAGCATCTGATAAAATTCATTAGTTTTGGAAATTTCTTGGCCGTTATAAAATTCACACATTTCCCTCTTGAATGTATATTACTTCTTTTCATGTGACTTCAGTCTATTTTGTATATATTCTATCCCCTTTTCCCTTTTTTTGGGGGGTGGTGTTGGTCAGAATGAATACTTTGATTGACATATCTTTCAAACCACAAACCCTTTCTTCATCTGTGTTTAATCCACCATTAAACTCATTTTCTCAAAATTTGAAATTCAACAATTGTATGTCCTGATGTAGAATTTCTATTTTATCTTTTTATTCATTCTGAATCTTTGATGATATTTTTCATCTTGCCATCTCCCTTTGAAGACATTAAGTAGTTATATTATGCATTTGAAAATTCTCATACTTAGGCTTCATAGGAATCTCTTACTATGGTCATTTTTCTTTTAGGCAGATATCTCACTATTTGCATTAAGTTTTCTAGTATTTTTACTAATGATGGCTATTGGTTATGTAAAATGGAAAAAAAACTGTATGAGACATCATCTTTGGGTAAGATTAAAAATGGATCACCATAGTTCAATAATGAAAGAGTTTTTAAAGGATCTGATAGTTTCCCAATTTAATCTCACTTTCTAGAACACAGTCTTCAGGGTTCCAACTGAAATTTTGAAGTATTTATGAGTTACTTTTTTTTGTCAGTCATAGGGTTTGAACTTTGGGCTAAGGCATTGTCCCTTCAGCACAAGGCTAGCACTCTACCGCGTTGAGCCACAGAGCCACTTCCAGTTTTCTGGTGATTACTTGGAGATAAGAGTCTCACTAGAGCAAAACCTTGATACATAAAGCCATATAGTATGACGCTAAATGAAAGGACCTCTAGGATATAGAAACAGAAGCCATATAATGAATGATTGTTGTCCTTAAGGTACTATGTTATCTCTCATCTCTTTTGCTGTCCCTTGGTTATCTCATATTGTTACAGTATCTCACTTTGTTATCTGATATATCGGATATATTTGTATTTGGTTATCTGAAATTGGATAGGGAATGGGGTAAAACACGATGAGGGGTGGGAGTGGGGGGGAGGGAAATAGGGACCAAAACATGTGAAAGGGTATCAATGTATGTGAATTAATGCACCTTCTATCTGGCAAATATCATATAACCCTTCTATTAATTACAATAAAAATATATGAAAAAAAGAGTCTCACAGATGTTTGTGCTGGGCCTGGCTGTGAACTGTGATCCTCAGATCTCAGCCTCCTGAGTAGCTAGGATTACAGATGTGAGCCACCGGCACCTGGCCCTGTATCTGCCTTTTTGTTCCCAGACACTACGTCAACCTTTTGATTTTTGATTTCTGCTAAAAATTTCTACATGAGTTTCATAGAAAGTTGTGAGAGCATTACAATGTGGGGTGGTAAATGACAAGAATTCAGACTTCAGTGAAATTTTTTCTTCAAGCAGGAAGGTTTTTTTTCTGGTAAAAGTAGGTACACATTACTGGAAATGGAATATTTAGATATCCTTTTATATATTCTAATTTAACTCTAAATTTTTTGTATAGTATTGAACAGGAATGTCCATTTTTACCTTTATTTTTATGGTGCTTTGAATAATATATGTCTCATTAAACTGCAACTACTAAGGGGAAAACTACTGAATTTTGAATCCCAAGTAATTAGAATAATTCCTGATACAGGGGATAGAAGCAAATGTTCTTTGGTAAAGTTGATCTTGAGTATTTGCAGTGAATAGCATGAAACAATAAATTCAATTAGGAGCTGAAGAATAAATTCTTGAGGAGGACAAGAGAAGTAAATATGTCAACAGAAAATATATTGAAGTGTCTATTGAGACGGAACTTAGATAGTATTAGTCAGTGGTGTGAAATGAGAACTATATTTTATGTAGCCTTTAGGAGGACAGGCCCGTAGAGAAGGTACTAAAGGTTCTGATAACTTAAACTTGTAGACCCCAAAATATTTATGACATTGCTTTGAAAGTGTCCATTGCAGTGATTTGAAAGCAGAGAGATATTTGGACAAATGGTTGCCACAGGCCCATTCTCAAATAGTAAGAATTAGCATTTGAAATTCCATGTGCTTAGAATTCACATACTCCATTATTTCACAGGAGAAAGCATTGTTGATTATATTAACTCTTGGAATTTCATATTTATAAGAAACTTTTGGACAGCACTGATATAAAATAAAATACATCAGAAATATGTTGACTCCCTGGGTGTTCTGGATTTAAAAAAAAAAAACAAGTGGATAATGGCCTGTTTTGTAACTCTAATATTAGTATTCTTTTGGGTAGGAAAAATTTTGATAACTTGTTTATGACTCAAGGGTGAGCAGAATGTTTCATATAGATAGTTCAAATTCAAAATAAGGAACAGCCATTATTTTCCAGTTATAATGGCATTAAAGATGAAACATTCTAGTATGTATTTTGCTAGAGTTTGACATTAATATATTTGTGTGTGTGCGCGCGTGAGTGCGCGTGCTGGTCCTGAGGCTTGAACTCAAGGCCTTGAGCTTTTTTTGCTCTATCACTTGAGCCGCACCTGGGCTTCTACCCTGGCTGGCTTTGGACTATGATCTTCAGATCTCAGCCTTATAAATAGCTACAGGCATAAACTATCATACCCATCAATGCTTTCTTTCTTTGATCTTAGAAAGCAGCATTATTTATTTAGTGCATTGTGCTGAGTAAATATTTTGTGTCCAGCTCCTCTTTGGGACCCTGCGCTCTAGCTAGGTTGGTAGGGGACTTGGTTTCATGAGATACTCAAATATACTGAGCTGGCTGTGTGTAACAGTATATTGAGAGGGCATTGTTGTCATAGGATGCCAAATAGAACTCATTCAAGGCCAGTAATAACAAGAGCAGTAATTCTCAGAACATGAGATTCCAGGAGTTACTATAACCAATAAATAGATTCTGGCCCTGGACTGCTGCCTGATTTGAGAATTTTACTCTTTTCAGTTTTCTAATTTTTAAAAGACATTTCTATGGAATGATGTAAGACTGGATGGCTAGATTTCAGGACCAAGGATGAATGTCACTGAGATCACATGCCATAGAGGTCCTTTTTTAGGAGCCAGTATAGCTTGCTGGTAAGGAACAGTCAGGAAATCTGATGTCAGATTTAGTTTCACCTCCTGTCAACCTGATAACAAAATTCTTACCTTCAGCATTTCCATTTGTGATATGGTGGTAAAATCTACTTATCAGCTTTAGAAGAGAGCCTTTTCTAATGAGTACTCTAAGGAAAAAAAGAAATTCACAATGTGATTGAAAATAATGTCATGATGCCACAGAATACAGAGACAATAACAATGGTCTTGAACATGGAACTGAGCTTCCTGAGTGATTTTCTTCCTGCTTTATATGGCAAGTGGGTATTTTACAAGAAGAGGGACCTCTATGTTTCAGAGAAGGCCAAAATCCCCATGCTGTGGTACTCCATTCTATCATCTCAGAACATGTCTTGCTGCTAAAGTTAACACTAGATCTGCAATCCTTGAATCTAATATCAGAAAATGAAATAAACTCTGTTACTGTTAGATACTATATTCAGAGAAAGGAGATTAGGCATTCAATGACTACCTCATATTGTGGCTCTTACGTTTTAGAAACATAAGAAACTGAAACTCTTTATCTCTGATGATATAACAACTACCTTTTCCCCCTTCAATGAATACAACCCAGAAAAGTGGCAAACCAATCTTAATTCCTTTTAGGATAAATTAATAAGCTTCAACTCTTTCAGGACCTTGTAATACAAAAGTAATTGTATCCAGGTTCTAATCTATTTGAAAACAGAAGCTCTTCCTATTCTGCATGCTAGCCTCTTTCTTATTGTCTTATGCCTCTTATATATCTTCAGACTGCAGCCTCCTCTTATTTCAGTTTAATTAGCACCTTTCTGTTTTATCATTTTAATTTCCATCTGATAATTTCCTAAATTTTGTATCCTCTCTAACTAAATTATTTACAATCCCTTTGTCACACTGTATTTTCATCCAAACCAATGCTGAGTTTTCATTTCTTACATAACTATCTTCAAAAAGCTGTTCATCAGGCCAAATGTACATACTTCGCATATTATGTATTGGGGTTTTTAAAGTGTGTCTTTGAATGCCTGTTTCTCTTTACTGCTTACATTAACCTTTGTTTAAGTGGAGGTGCAGATTCCTTTATCTCTAGCACCCCATACAACATCTGACAGGTATGTACACATGTGTACTTTAAGTAAATATTTGTTTAGTGAAGGATGGCTGAAGGAAAGACTTGACATTTAAAAAGAATGAGGGAGAAACAGAATGATTCAGGAAAGGCAGCTGTCTTTCACAATGCCACTTATTTTTCTAATATATGTTCATAAACTTACCCAAACTTTTTTGGAACAGTTTTATTTTACATTTTAGGATTTAGGGTTGGGATTAGATTTCGAAAGCTGGCATGAAATATGTACTGAATAGTATTAATGAGTACCAGCAAGAGTAGTACAGCATTCCATAATTCAATAAATGACTATAGGGCAAGGGACACACATTGACAAAGTCTTAACAATTCATCCTACAAGTTCAGCCAATAAATTTGCTTCTACTTTAAGAATCTACTCTTTGGTTTTTGGAGATTCTTGGGTTTGGGATTGTGAATAAGTGATAGTAGGCCTAAATTTTGATCATATAGAAATTTCCTGTTGTGTATTTTACAGATTTCTAATTGTCGGCTGAAGATGGAATCTTCGGTGCAGACGTGACTTTCTTTGCCCTGAACATATTGAGAGAATAGTGTGCTTAAAAATTAATGCTGATAATGGCCATTCTAATAGGAGTGAAATGGAATCTCCAAGTTGTTTTGATTTGTATTTCTTTTATGGCCAGAGATGTGGAGCATTTCTTCATGTGTCTATTGGCCATTCTTATTTCTTCTTCAGAGAAGTCTCTCTTTAAGTCTTTAGCCCACCATTTGATGGGATGGCTGTTTCTTTGAGGATTTGTTTTTGAGAGGTTTACTTTTTTTTGAGCTGTATGTATATTTTAGATATGAGGCCCTTATTTGTTGTATGACCAGTGAAGATCTTCTCCCATTCTGTGGGCTTTCTATTTAAAATGCTAGTTATGTTTTTTGCCATACAGAAGTTCTGCAGTTTAATGCAGTCCCATTTGTCCAAACTTTCTTTAATTTGTTGTGCCTTGGGGCCTTTATTAAGAAAGTCTCGACCTGTGCCAAGGAGCCCTAGTGTATCTCAATTCCTTCTTGTAAAGTTTTCAGGGTATTTCTAGTTAACCACTAGAAAACCGGAAGTGGGGCTGTGGCTCCTGAGGTAGGGCGGTAGCCTTGAGCTAAAGAGTCCAGGGGCAACACCCAGGCCCAGGGATAGGGCGGTAGCCTTGAGCTGAAGAGTCAAGGACAGTGCCCAGGCTCAAAGTTCAAGCCCCATGACCCACAAAAACAAAAAAAATTCCTATTTCACATTCACTTTTGGTTAGTTTCTTGGGAAGCTTAGCTATCTGAGTATGACTCTTCATAAAACACTGAGGATAACTCTCATGAAGAGTTCTTTGGAAAGTCAAATGAGAAAATGCACATTGACATTTTGGCAAGGTGTCTGCTTATTGGCAAAATGGTTACTATTGTAATTGTGACTAGTTGTATTCAAGTTAATTCTTTAAGCTAGTTTCCAGCTTGCTTTAAGTAAAATTATGATATGTAGGTAGTATTTTGAGGTAAACAATAGTTTTTATGGGGCTTGTGAAAAATTAAATTTTGTTAAAATGATACAATAAAATAAAAATGGAAAAATTAGGGAAGTTGTAGGAAATATTTTCCCTCAAAATTAAAGGAGAATATTGGTTCATTTGGTGCATATGAACATTTATTTATTCTGTTTATTCATTAATTATAATGTTTTTGTGTGCCAGTCCTGGGGCCTGGGCCTAGAACTCAGGGCCTGGGAACTGTACCTGAGCTTTTCTTGCCCAAGGCTAACACTCTACCACTGTGCCACAGGGCTACTTCTTTTTATTTCTTTAATGTTTAGTTGGAGATCAGAGTCTCATGAATTTTCCTTTCGGGGTTGGCTTCAAACCATGACCCTCAAATCTTAGCCTCCTGAGTAGCTAGGATTCTAGGTGTGAGCCACTAGGTCTGACTTGATAATAACTGTTTTTTAAGACTCTAGATCAGGCTGACTGAGAGTAGTGAGAAAGCCAATGTTACATTTTGCCTACCTTTAGGGGGAAAAAAAAAACCTGTGAATATAAGGATAGCATAGTGCTTTTGTGGACATTTATTGTCAAAGAAGTTCTCTCTACTCATATTTTTTAGAACTTTTATTATGAAAGCATGTTTAACTTTGCCGAATTCTTTTCCATCATCCAATGATGTGGTCATATAACTGTTCTTTATATTGTTAATTTGGTGGGTTTCTTTGACGCATTCTGTACCAATCAATTCTGCATTTCTGCTTGGCCACTTGGCCACAATGTATAATTTTTTTGATGTATAATGAATCCCATTTGGTTAAGGATTTTTGAATTTGTATCCATAAAGGATATTATTTTCCAGGGTTTATTTTTGTTCTTGTATTTCTTTTTATTTTCATTATCTGACTAGTACTAGACTTAAGAAAATGAACATAGGAGTGCTTTCTTCTCTCCTATTTTCTGTGTTTTATTTTGGAACTAGGTATTGAACAGACAGCCTCCCGCATGCAATGCTCATTGCTCTACTTTGGAGCTACACCCCAGCCTTCTTTATTCTGAATGAGATACTATACAGGTATTGTTATTTCTTCTTTAAATGTTTAAATTTTCTCCTGAAACCCCCTAGATTTGAAACTTTCCATTTTAGGAGTTTTAATAACACGAATTCAAGTAAATAGTCCATTTTATCTCAGTTGTTGGATTAATGTGTACCTGAAAAGCTTTCATTTTATTCCCTTATTATCTTTGGTGATTTAGAGAGTCTGCCTTGTTATACTCCTAGTTTCATTTCTGGTTATAGTAGCTTGTAACTTTCCTCTCCCTTTTCCTTTCCTTTTATCTCTCCTTTTTCCTTTGCCAGTTTTTCTAGCATTTTCTGAGTATTCTTGACTTTAAAAAAAAACCAGCTATTTGTTTCACTGATTTTGTCTATTGCTTTTCTGTTTTCAATTTAATTTATTTGTGCCTTTGTGTTGGTTCCTTTCTTTTTATCACTTTGTGGTTTTCTGCCTTTTTGGTTATTGTTGTGGGAGTTTAGGTTGTTGATGTAAGGCATTTGTTCTTTCTAGTATTAAAAATATATTTCTGTAACTTTCCTCACAACATTGTTTAGGTATGCCTTTATTTTATTTTTTTTATTTTTTGGTTTTTACTTTCTTTACAGTGTTTGCATTTCCATTATAATTATTATATTATTTAATTTACTAGAAATCCACTACTGATTTACTGTTTGAAGATTTTCCTTTTGTCTTTATTATTATTGATATCTAGTTATATTCCATCATGGTTAGAGAACAACTTTTACTTGATTTTAATTCTTTTAAGTTTTATAAGGTTTGTCATATTCTTCAGTATCTGTGTTCCACAGGTATTTGGAAAGAAATGTCTATTTTCCTCTAGGTGATTGCAGTTATTTATGAATGTTGATTAGATTCCGTTGGTTATGGTGTCACTGAGTTCTGTATACTAGCTGATTTTCTATTTAGATACTATGCTAGTTGCCTAGAGAAGCTGTTGAAATCTCCAACCTCTATTTCAGTTTCAGCAGGAGGCGTGTCTGCTTGCAAAATTTAAAAAATTATAATCCACATTGCCCTTCATGGAAGCTCAAGGTGAAGGTATGATTATTAGTTCTGATGCATCCAGGTGGAAGTTCATCTTTTTTTCCCCTTAGCACTACAGTAGTAGTGACGTTTTGGCCACTGGTCACTGTGTTTTCTTGACTTCTACTAAGCCTCCTCTGGCGCCACCCTATCGAGAAGAAGAGTGCTTTGGGAAGAAGAGTGTTCATGGGTGTGAACATTATGACTTCTTATTTAGATATTTCTGGCACTACCTGAGCTATGATGTTGAGTATCTTCATGTAGCATTCTAAGGTGCAAGTGTGGCTTCCCATCTGACTTTGCTATATATGGTAAGAGTATTCCTTGTGTAAAAACAGCATTAATGTTTCCCTCAGTGTGTCCAAACAGGCACATTCTCTGCCTGTGGGCTTCTGACTTTCTTTTTCTTCCGAACATTGAACTTTGAAAGCTTGTAATACCTTTGTCTACCTCTTTGAGATGTACCTCCTGTTCAAAAACATCTCTAGTCAGTTTCTCAACCCAAGAGAATCTTTCTGGAGAAGCTGGGAGCCAATTATTTGAAATAAAAACTTGAAGGAAATAGTTCCTTTCACAGTGGGAAAGGAGAAAAATAATTTCTTGGGTGTCACTAGCCCAATTACTGAGAAGGAGCTCTTTAGTCACAGGAACAATTTTGTATACTGGATACATCATATTGATCAAACTCGCTTCAACTTTCTTAGCTGTTTTCCACCAGTTCACACTAGCACTCACAAATCCTGCTTTTTGTTGAAGTCGAGTGGAAACTAGGTTTTGTCTATTACTGCAGTAGTCTTGTAGGACTGTTCAACTTTGTTCAGTGCACTTGGAGAGGTGGGTAGTTTTAATGGAGTGATTACTTTCTAAAAGTTCTTGTCTTTCAGAGATTCACCTTTCCTGGTTAGTATTTTGTTTCGGTCTTCACTTTGGTGTCTTGGTATTTCTAGCATTTTCAGCTCCAGTCCTGGTATATAAATGAGTCCAAACCACCTTTGAGAGAACCACTTACTATAATCCCTGCCTCTTTAGTTTGTCTACCTAGTCTCTCCACATTTTAGTTTTGCTTATCTTATGCATACTATTCCAGGTTATGAGTTGTTTACTTAATCTAACAGACTGGCATAGGCTGGGCGGTTGAAATAACAGAAATTTATTTCTATTAAGTCTGGAGCCTAGGAAGTCTGAGATCAAGCAATATCAGACATATATCCTCATTTAGAGATGGCCGTCTTCTTATGTCATTACATGATGGAGAGCAGATAAAGAACCATGATCTGTCTTGTCTTTTAACAAAACTTTCATTCTATCATGAGGAATCCAGCCTCATGATATCATCTACTCCTAATTCCTTTATATAGTTACCTGTATTCCAATATATGAATTAAAGGGGCTCAGTTCAGCTCTCAGTAGTTATGCTTACTGGAAGTAAGAGAGCAAACACATCGTTCCCAAAATAAAATATTTGTTTATTAGGTTAATGTCACATTTTTCCTTCTGAACCTTCTCAATCTTATGAAAGTTGTTGTGGCAGAAACTTTGGTTACGTAAGAGATAAGTTATTAATATACTTTACAAGCATTTAAAAGTTTATGGTTGTTGTCATTATTCTTAAGGATCCAAACCCCTTTACCTTATCTTCCAGAGAAAAGGGTAATGTTAGAACAAGTTTTTATATTGGGAATGAATTTAGAATATAACCAAATTTTTCCATGTCAACATTTTCCAGGTCAGAGATGAGACTGAAGTTTGTAGAATATGTCTTTCTCATTAAGGTTTATCTGGAAGTTAGCTTGTGCTTTTATGCTACCCAAAATATTTCCAGACAAAACCTGCAGACTGCAAAGGACAGGCATTACAGAAACTTGAGAAGACGGATTCTTTTACCTTCTCCTTGACATTTCTTCACACAAAAGCCTCTATCCGACTTTTTCATCTATCTTCATCCTCAACAGACCAAAGTTTATGTTCTTTAACATACTCTGTGGATACCTCAAAGCAAAACTCCTGTTGCAGTTCCTCATACAAAGATTCCAGATAGTTCTAAAATAACACACTCGTACCTGGTTATTGAGAGTTTAGAGGCGGTGTGGTAGTTCAGTGGTTACAAGGGTCAGGATATGCTGGGCATTGCCAGGTGTGCTCACTGGATCTGCCGACACAGAGGCATGGACAAGAGAAAGTAGCTAGATACCACTCAGTAAAGAGTCATAGAAAAGCTTATTTCCAGAGGGGGTCATCAGTTAGAACCACATCACCACTGGAAGTTATGGTCTCTTCGAAGCCAGGACAGGTGATCGAAAACCCATGGCACAGCTGTAACTCCCACTGCACTTCGATTGAGAAACTGCCCTATGTATAGAAATTATTGCTTCTCCACTTATTCTTTGCTCTAATTCCTACCACAGTGTCAAGAACCTATGAATAATTAGTACTCAATAAATGGTCATTAAATAAACTTACCCAAGAATGGATATCATGGTCTCCAACATCCTAGTATTTATTAAATTCTTCCAATGAAAAAGGAAGTTTTTATAATGAATATATGTATGTATATATATTTAAAGGTAAGTAGCCATATTTCAATTTCAAATATGGTTAAATAATTTAGCTGACTAGTCTTAGAACATCCACATCCCATGAAAGATGAAAATAATACAACTGCTAAATTCCTGGCTCATAATATATTGCTGCTTTAGTAACATAAGGAACATGGATTCTGTCTTAATACTTGGAGTGCGAGGTTCTTTGAAATTTCTCTACTGTACACAGATGTATTCTGCAGTTGGAAACATCAAACACTGGGCTGACAGCTAACATCACAGATGTTTGAAAACAAACAAAAGGCGAATGTGATTTGATTATTTGTTTATTTCTGAAAGTTCTGAGAACAGTGTTCTGACACTTCATTTGGCTAACCGAGAAAATAAAAGACACAGCATATATACCGTTTCCCATCTCAAACGGGCACGTTTTCTGCTATACTTGTTTTCTTTTGTGATTGCTCTACATTCCCTTGAAATATATCTTCAGTCTGTGCTTCTAAAACTGGTATTTCTTAAAAAGCCCTGCTTCAAAAATGTCAAACATAATGAAAAATGAAAATCACAAAAGAGAAAGTTGTTCACAGCCACTCCCCTGGGGTTCCCTCATATTTCTGGGTCACCATGCCAACCCTCCATGTGGTAGAAATAACATCCATAGTATACTTAGCAGGGAAGCCCTTGTGGCTAGGGTCAGAATGGCTCCAAAGAAACAAAGCCAAGCTCTCCTTGAAGACAACGTGTCATCTGTTCAGAAACACTCCATATCACCCACCAAAGGAACTTCGCCTTTCAAAGTGTAGAAAAGGAGAGCTTCTTTGGAGGTATAAAAAGGCCACTTTATTTTCATCATTTGGGGCTAGAGCACATGAAGGGTATGGGAGCTGAGGCCTACCTGTGGGTGAACGTGACAAAGACCATCAGAAGGAAGCAATGAATAAGCACTGGAGTTCTGAGGATTTGGGGATTCATAACATCCGCTCAGTATAAATGGCACAGAAGTGGAGAAAATTGACGTCAGCAGTGAGCTCAGTCTATGATAGAATCCACTCCTGTCTCCTGAGCACCTGAAACCAAGAAGAGAACTTGCACCAGTTTTATCCTATACTGCTTTTATACATATGAACACGATATCATTGATTATCTCAGATACAATTTATTGAGCATATGCTAGTATGCCAACTCCCCCCCCCCATGGCTGAGGAATTATTTAAAAATCTTAGACTCTGGAATTGAAGACAGCTAAATTTGAGCTCCAAATCATGAGCTTTGTAACCTTAGCAGGAATAGGAAGTTATTCTCTCTCAGCTGCAGATTCTTATTTGCAAGCTGCTTGAAATAATAGCTTCGTCATTGGTTATGGTTATACTTAAGTAGGTTATATATGTAAAAAGCTTAGTAGTGAGACATGCATTTCATAAATGATTCATAAATGTTACTTATTATTATTTATGCCAACTATAATGAATATTTCTTTCATGTGCTACATGCACCACAACCTGGTAAAGAAGACAATTCTATGCCTTTTATGCAGACCTAGAGGCCTCTATAATAGTAACTGCCGAACCTAATTGTCATGTTTTCAATATTGAACATAGTAAATATTAATATATGTATCATGTATCAGGCATTTATTGAAACTCTTCCTACCTCTACTGAGTAGTAGAGTTTCTATTGAAGAGTCTCCTGTCTTGATATTTGTAACAGACCCCATAGTATCCGTGTTTTTTCTAATTCTCCAATTCACACTGTGCGGTGATTTTATAAAGGGAACTCACACAGGGATGAAACACCAGGCAATCAAGTTAAACCCAAACTCGTACTGCTTCCAATAAGTAGCCTAAATGGACAAATGCCCTTCACAGCTTTTGAGAGGCCTGCTCTGTCTGCTAGCTTTGTTCCAGACTGTTTCATTTGGAAACATGCATGTCACATCGGCCAGTTGTTGACATGGCTGAATGTGATTCTGACTGTCAAAGGCCTGAGTCTTCCTTTGAGTTTTCTCAGCTGCACAGCTTGGTTTGGAAGATCCTTGGGGAAAAAGAGCCCCACTTCTCAGCTGAATTATGTACCAAGTTCCAGAAAGTTCATCATGTGACAATGTCGATTAACAGGTTATATTTCACAGTGTCCTACAAGGACAGTAGGTGGGCACTCTCTATGAAAACTACCAAGTTAGTTTCATACATGCTGGCAGAAGACATAGACTCCTGAGTCGGAGACAAAGAACTGTATACTGCATGGCATGAGATCTATGTTCACATTCTCTTGTGCCTTCAAATGACCCTAAACAATGAAGAGGTGGACTGGGGGAAGGAGGGAGAGAAGCTGTGTCTGAGGAGTCTACACATGGTAAAACAGCCATTCTCATGAGGGGTTGTGGTGAGCTCAAGCAATAAATCTACCCTCTGACTTAGATGGAGACACTATCTTTTTCGCCGAGGCTGTTCACAATACACCTACCTTTGACATGTGATCCAGAATAAAAGTGTTCAGTGTCTTGCTTGGAAACAAGAAACCCATGAAGGACTGAAACCTGGTAGCTTTGTGATGGTACCCCAGTTGTACTACATGGGCAGATGAGATGGCTTTCCAAGGTAGGCCCCTCTGTTTCATGTTTCCCAGAACTGGTTTCTCCAAGCTCTCATGGAAAGAAATATGTCTAGTCTAGCAGATAAAAGAAAAAAACTGAAAACAAAAAGTCATCCAATATTATATAACTGTGAAGAAAGGCAATGAGCTGTGGGCCAAAAGGATTGTGTAATAGACTTTCACACTAACCCGTGTGTGACGGTGAACAAATTGCCTAAACACTAAAAGCCTCACATTTATTTATCAGATGGTGATAACAATATTGTCTATCACACAAGGTAATTGGGGAGTCTAAATAAGATAATATGTTGATTTCTGACAAATAGATCTAGAAAACAATGCTTGCTCTCTGTAGCAGATATATTTGGTATACTGCTCAGGTATTATGGATACATTTTTATCTATTTACATCCACCAACTTCCCTAGGGGATGCCCTTGAAGTCATACATACATTTTCTCCAGAAGCCTCTTCTGAAGACACGTCTGAGTTAAGTTCTTTCCTTGGAATCACTGCTATAGTTGACCATGGCAAAGATTCAGAAATATACATCCTTTGTATCCTTTGGATTCGGACATGTAATTTATTCTTTATTCTTCAAAATGGATCAGGATGAAATTAGGCTTTACCTGAAACTACATCTTTGCTTAACTTCTGTCCCTTACCCATCCTACATCCTTGAAAGTACCTCCTTAATAAACCACCAATTTGTTAATAGGTAGCGTCTACCTATAAATAAAACATGAATAGCTAGCTTACATTATGCCTCCAGGAAACTTAACCTAAGATTCTATTGTCTCCAATGTTTGAAATGGGGAGAATGCAGTTTTACTGGACATAACCTATTCTGATTCCTCTAGTACAAATTTCAGAATCTGTCTTTATAATTGCAAAACATTGGAGATGAAAGGCATATCCCTTGTTCTGTATAAATGCAAACCAAGCAATACTTTCCTAACATAAATACATTAAAGGAGGACAGAATATTTTAAAAGACAAATTAGGAGACATATTGTTTTCTGTATTTTGTTGATCCACATATGTAATTAGAACTATAATATATAACAAGCACTTTGCTATATTTCATATACACACACAGAGCTGCTATATTGTTGTTTTGAAATGTGAATTTGTGCCTGTATCACTGACATATTAGGAAAGTTCTGCTACATCTTGAGTTTGTGTTTACATATATGCTATTTCACCTGTAGGTAACATTAGGTGAATTCAGAAAACTATACTAAGTTGACTTGAGCTATGTAGGCAAACAAAAACTGTGAATGTAAGCACATACATACATTTCATCAGTACCCTTTGATATATATATATATATATATATATATATATATATATATACAAGATACTTTGGTTTGCTGCATCAAGCATAATGTTGTATTTTGCTCTTTTGTGTTTGTGAACTTTTCTATGTAAAAAAAAAAAACCCAAATCCCAACTCAGTTTATAGTAGGATCATGCTTAAGAGTCCCAGTCAAAATCATCAGTAAGGAAAGAAATGGGAAAAGGTTTGCTATTTCCTGAGAAGTGAGGGAATCTACATGTGGGCCATCAGTTTCTGTTACTAAAAGAAATGTCTGTGACTTGAAGTACTTTTATGAAAGAACCTGGTTTGAACTGTTCACAAAAATGCAAAGTCTGTTAAGCATATAGATTGAAGATGAGAGAGAGAAAAAAAATGAGAATCAAAATTTCTTACAATGAAGGAGAAAGTACTATCTGTATATAAGGACCTTCAACAAAACCATTTAATTCTTTAGAAGTGCCTCCTTATAATGCTAGTTGTATCTGGCTTAGTGGTTTCAAGCATTATTACAATTTCTAAAGCCTTCCACCATTGGGTAAAGCCATGAATGCACATGAGAAAGCCATTAAAAGTGAGCTGGGGCCTGGGAACGTAGCCTAGTGGCAGAGCCTGGGTTCAATTCTTCAGTACCACATATGCAGGAAAAGCCGGAAGTGGGGTTGTGGCTCAAGTGGCAGAGTGCTGCCCTTGAGCAAAAGGTGTCCAAGGACAGTGCCCATGCCCTGAGAATAAGCCCTAGGACTGGCAAAACAACAGCAACAGTAACAACAACAACAAAAGTGGGCTGGCCCTCAAGGGCTCATGCTTGTAATCCCAGGACTCTGGAGAGAGAGGTAGATCTGGGCCACATAGCAAGTTCCAGCTCAGCCTGCACTACAGGGTGAAACTCTATGAGATTTCCAGTGCTGATACCAGAAATTAAAAGAAAAAGGTGTTAATTGAATTCAGGTTTTTATTTTGATGAAATGAGTCTCTAATACAGATGCATGCCTCAATGGACATATGTCTTAAAGACAGAGATACACGTGGCAGGGTCTACCTGCAAAATGTCTTAAAGTATGACCATTTCTTTGTTTCTATTAAGTCACAAGCTCTAGTTTTTCTTTTTCTGTCTGTTACATTTCTGTCATATTTATTTGCAATTAACACATTGCAAATATTGATGGTCACTACATGCTGTTTTGGAATGTGTGTTAGTGTGTGTGTATATAAAACAAATGATGGGGTGGGGAGATGTGGATCTAATATTTAAAAAAAATTAGTCTAAAATATATAGCAGAACACGGCAGTCATAGTTAATGACAGTGTGTTGTATATCTTGAGTTGATACTATTTTAACCACATACATGCTGAAAGCATGTAAGCTACACTCTTCTTTTTACAACTAATTCTAGAAATTACATTGCCATTTTTTGCTAGGTTTCTTATCAGTTTTCCCAATAATGAAGTTTTGAAGTTTTTGAACCTTTTGTCTGTGGTTTCAAATGTCCTATACTTTTGGTATAACATGATGATTTTAGGAATAAGCACTGTATGCATTGCCATAAATCTTCTGTGCTCCTCTCTGCCTTCCTTATTCTACTACTCAACTCTTACTCTTTCTTCAGATTTATTTCTATTTCTCTAAAAACAAACACTGTGTTTAGTTTATTGTCCATCAAGGCAAGAATTTGGAGTTCATATAATTTATTGGGGAGGCAATTCCAGGAAAAACCCATAGGAGAGGATGGCAGACATGTCATGAATAGACAAAAAGCCTATATACAGAGAACATTGATTAGCCATTTTTCTCCTGTGGGTATCTGAGGCTGAAGTCTACTGAGAACTTCCGAGGGATAGTGTGGAACACATCTCAGAACAATGAACCTCTAACATTTTGTCTTCCTACTCCCATCTGTCCTTGTCGGAGGACTGCATCCAAGGGCATTCATGCCCTGGCCCCTCTCACACCATGCCTGGCGTGATCTCTCAAGCTTTTGGATGGAAAGTCTCAGGTGTTTGCAGAAGAATGCTATTAGCATAAAATGAGCTGGTGCATGCCTGTGAGATAATATTGTGCGTGAGTGTGTGTGTGTGTGTGTGTGTGTGTGTGTGTGTGTGTGTGTATTTCAGGATCTGATGCCTCTCTTGACTTTCTCATTAACAAAAAATACTCCTATTAACAAAAAAAATTACTCCTGTTCTATGCATTTGGATTTACACTCTTTCCTTTGTGCCACTCATCACACTGGCCATTCTTCATTTACTTATGGACTTGTCGATTAGATACACAGGGCAGTGCTGGAGTCTGCCCACACTGCTCACAAGAACCAATTGTACTACAAACTCATGAATGCCAGGCTGGCAGCCTGAAACAAACCGCAACAGTAGTATGGACAACGTAGAACTGGTCAGTACCATTGCATATTCCCTTCTTACCGTTCTCCAGCCCCTTCTGAAGAGCCAGTGACATGTTTGTAAGCACTGAAGCTGACTGAATCTTCTTTGTCTTACTAGTGCATGAACACCATTTTTTTCCCTCAAGGCCACATAGTCTCTGGGGTCCCTCCTGTGACTAAACCCACTCACAGGCTGCCTGAGGCAATTGAGAATGTCTGCTTAGATTGTGAAGAGTGTCTGTCAAAACCCATGATATTAATCTTAGCAGAGTGGGTATTGACCTCTTCTCAGCAGTAATTAGGACACAGGAACCACTGTTGCAACTTGATGCCAGATTGTCAGTGGTCAGTGGAGAGGAGAGTAATCGCTGTGAGGAAAAGACATTCCCCCAATATCTTAAATGCTGAATATTATTTAACGGTAAGGCCTCAGAGAAGAAAAGTAAAGGCTCTGAATGCTTGAGGCAGAACATTCATTTCTAAGAATATGCTCTTGTTTTTGAAGTGTGCTTTCTAGACTTTGCAAATAACAACACAGGTTTCTGAACTTCATAACCAATAAGTCTACTTAGGATGCTAAATACCTGTGATATTCCACCGATAACTTCCACTGTTTTTTAAAAATCTTAACATTAAGATGCATCACTTGGGATAAAAATATCAGCAATAATAAATACTACCACTAAAATAATGTGCTACATTTATGTCAGGGAAAGAGTGCAGAGAAATTCTCTGGGAAAATCAAATCACCTCTGGGAAAAAGGACTGGAGGTGCATGGTTTCAAGTTGATTTTCTATGATTTTTTTAAATATAATTGCCCACTTACAAATGCAAGTTCCACTAGGTTAAGTTCACTCTCCATGTGTCTGATGCACACAGGCAGACTACAGAGAAAAATGCAACTGGCTGTAGAATAGGGGAGTTTCTAACTCCACTATCCAGTCACAAAGCATTTATTTTCAATATGCAAGTTCGCTTTTTGTCCCACCATTTCTGTTTCTGTGATTCCCTATTCCTTCCATAAATCAGATAAACTTACATGCAAGTCAAAGGGTATAGAAATAAAAAAACAATGATCACAGTGAATAAACTAAAGGGAAAAAGAAAGAAAGAAATGAACCAACAATTTCTAACTGCTGCATATAAATGATCCAAGTATGGCCAGCATGGAATAGAAGGCATTCTTTCCTATTTCTATTTCCAAATCAAGATCAGAATAGGAACAATCTGTCAATGTTTACTTTTAATTTGTTTTGAATAAGTTTTATTTTAATCAGAAAATTATATCTAGGAAAAAACTCATGGAATGGTATCTAGGAGAAATATTGTGCTGACATTTTATAACATTTTCACATGGAATTATGCTAGTCCAGGGACAGTGTTTTAAATGGAAAACGAGATTTAAAGAGCAAATAAATAAGAAACTTTTTAACTTGCATGACACACAGAATTAGCCTTAGGATTTCTGTTTATGTAACCTTCTTTGATCTCATTTTCCTATACAAATAATGCAGGCCTCCACAAACACAAATAATTTTGAAAGTTTGATAACATAACATATTTTGAGACATGATTTTAACCATCCTTTTTCCATCTATTCAGTGCTCACCAGTTTTCTTTAACAACCCATGAATTCATTGAGTAAATCAATGGTGATCCTGGGTATGTCAGGATATGCTAACTAAACTACCCAGAACACTTCCAAGAGATTTTCTTCATTATCTGTACTATATTATACATGCTAACTTTTACTCTTTTAAACTGTATCCCATGATAAACTCAAGATAGTATACAGTGGTAAAATTGTTAATATTACTACCAATTCTTGTTTAACACCTAGCTCTACCTTGTACCAGTTTGCGCATAAAAAATAAATACAGGCCAGGAATTTGGCCTAGTGGTGGAGTGCTTGCCTAGCAATCCACAAAGACCCTTGTTCGATTCCTCAGTGCCACATATGTAGAAAAAAAGCCAGAAATGATGTGGCTCAAGTGGTAGAGCTCTCGCCTTGAGAAAACCCAAGGGCAGTGTTCAGGCCCTGAGCCTAAGCCCAGGACTGACAAAAAAAAAATACAATGTTTGTCTACTTGTAGATGGGAAAGTTCCTAAAAAAACAGTAATAATTATCATGTAATTTTTAATACTGTGTGTTATACAGCTCTTATTATTTGTAACATCTCACTATGTTAGAGAGGGAGATTGCTGAAGCAAATAAGCTTGTCACTTTCTTGCACGGATATACATCCATCTATATACAACTGTTGTAGAGGGATATAAAGGAAGCAGCAAAATATATACTAGGCATCCAAATATATAAGAGAACCGTGGATCTTTCACAATGCACGTTTTCTTTGTGGGTGCTATCGTTATCTTTAAAGAACAGCACTTCAATGACAGGCTAAAACCTTTTTGAATATTGGGGAAAAGAAAGTTAGACTGAGAATGCATAAAGACAAGATTATCTTTGCAGCAACTAATTGTGAGACTTGGAGAAAATTCTTAAAGGGCTAGATGACCTTCAGAATCCTTTTACCTCTATGTTGTTTTTTTTAATTTTTATTATATTTTTTACACTTTTGAGTCAAGTTTGCAGTTCAATGCCAACATTTGACAATTATGCAAAATGAGTTCTCAAATCTATAACTGTAATCTTGTGTGGATGTTAGGGAGAAAGATAAAAATGGATTTTGATGCTTGCTTTGTTAATTCACTAGGGTTTTTACATGACAGGCAGTGATGTGAAAGAATATCTCTATTTGAATATAGATTAAGTATGCCTTATCCAAAATTCTTGGCACTGGTAATTTTTTGGATTTCAGATTTTGTTCCCAGATTTCAGAATATTTACATCTATGCCATGAGGTATTTTGGGAATGAGACCCAAATCTAAACATGTTTTAGATTTATTTATACCTTATATACAGAGTCTGAAAGTTAATTTTTTAAAGTGCCTTAAATCATATTTGTACATGAAATAAAAATTCTTTTTATGAAATGTCTTAATTGTATCATGGTGGTACTCTAAAAAAATTGGAATGGAGACACTTTCAAATTTCAATTTTTGGGCTAGGTATGCTTGCCATGTGTTTATTGATAAACTCACAATGATAATTTGTATTGGTGAGAGGATAGTTTCCCCTACCCCAAGAATAGCCTTATTTTAATTCTCATTATTATGGAAATGGATTATTAAATTAATAAGATATTCTACTATTGTAACAAATACTTTTCTCCTATTTCTTCCTCTCTCTCTTTTTTTCCTTTCTCTCTCTGCCAGTCCTGGGGCTGAACTCAGGGCCTGGGCACTGTCCTTGAGCTCCTTTTATTGCTCAAGGCTAGTGCTATAACACTTGAGCCACAGTGACACTTCTGGCTTTTTCTGTGATTAACTGGAGATAAGAGGCTCACACACTTTCCTGCCTGGCTGGCTTTGAACCATGATCCTCAGATCTCAGCCTCCTGCATAGCTAGGTTTACAGACATGAGCCACCGGCAACTGCCTCAATGTTTCTCTTGTTAGACATAAGTCAAGGAGGGAAATGTATAGATAGTAGGCTCTTTGACACATGTATTACAGTCCTGAAGACATGAGGTTCTGGTTATGATGGCTGTGTTGGAATACTGGGCATGGAACCTCCCTCAGCGCTGTTTACTAAGTACAGGAAAGAGTGGTTTCCAGACCTAAGCAACTTACGTGAAAAAGTGGACAAAGACACTGGCCAAAAGCAACAAATTTCCCTCAAAGACATTGTCAGGCTAGACATATGGCTCCAGAAAGAGACCACCTTCCATCTATGAGTCATAAAGTAGAGATAGAAGCCATAAATAACTTGACATTTTCTTTTCACTCAGTCGTCTCATTTTAGAGCTCTCTTTCATGAGGAGGTTGAAGAATTATTATGCCCATTAGTATCTAAAATGATGTAATGGCACTCTATCTGTCAAATTGGTTAAAATTATTTGTATTAAGGGCACACAATGTGTCCCTAGCCTTTGCTCAAATAACATTTGCCTCTTTATTTAAAGATAATATATCTTCTAAACAGAGGATAAATGGAAAGTAAAATAAAATAGAGAACTACATTCTGTGTAGGCCAAAGGAATTTTTTAAAATGTACCAAAATTAGATTGAGAAATTAGCCATCACAGGCAATTACTTTTAGATTAATTCATCCAAAATATTTGATATTAGGATATATAGCTTTTGATCTTTACTGGTGATAAATAGCCTAGTTAATGAAGGAAATAGCTGTAGTTGAGGCCTCAGAACATTTTACTATAATATAGTAGTGTGTGGTCTGTAAAAGATACTAATTTTATTGAGAAATGTTCATGTTAATATTTTAATTAAAAATTATGGAAAGTGTCTAAATTTTGGCTCTGACACACACACACACATTTATTTACATATCTCTTTATGGCTTTATCTACTAATGAATACAATAAAGATAAAGATTATGCATATCTCAGGAGTACTTGTGAGGACTAAGTGAAAAAGGCTATTTAAGTCACACTGTATTCTATTTTACTCAGCTGCCATTAACTTGATTTTTATGGTAGCCATTAGGTAGACAAACTATTATTTATGTAATTGTCCTGGCATGGCTAAATGTTTTGTTGTTTAGTATTATCAAATAACCTTGAAATGAACATTTCATTTTTTTGCATTTCTTTTATTTTTTTATTGTAATTAGTAAAAGGGTTACATGATATTTGCCAGATAGAAGGTGCATTAATTCACATACATTGATACCCTTTCACATGTCTTGGTACCCATCACCCTCCCCCCCACCCACCACCCACCCCCCGTCTTGGTTTTCCCCCCTTCCCTATCAAATTTCAAATAACCAAATACCAATAAATTCAATATATCGGATAACAAAGTGAGATTCTGCAACAATATGAGATACCCAAAAGACAGCAAAGGAGATGAAAGATAACATAGTACATTAAGGACAACAATCATTCATTATATGGCTTTTGTTTCAGTATCCTGGAGGTCCTTTCAATTAGCTTCATACTATATGGCCTTATATATCAAGGTTTTGCTCTATTGCAGATCTCTGCTAGTAGAGCCCAAGGTTTCTACTGGTTATGACAAATGAGGGAAACCATTGAGCCTAAGTTCCTTTGAGTCTGGCTTACTTCACTTAATATGATTTTTTCTAAGTCTTTCCATTTCCTAATAAATGGGGCGATATCATTGTTTCTGACAGCAGCATAGAATTCCATTGTGTACAAATACCACAACTTGTTGATCCACTCATCAACTGAGGGACATCTAGGTTGGTTCCATATCTTTGCTATGGTGAATAGTGCTGCAATGAACATTGTTGTGCTAATGGATTTAGTATGCCCTTGTTTCTGGATGGTTGGGTAAATGCCAAGTAGTGGAATTGCTGTTTAGCCTTTTGAGGCACTGCCACACTGGTTTCCATAGTGGTTGAATGAGTTTGCACTCCCACCAACAGTGTATTAGTGATCCCTCCTGGCCACATCCCCTCCAGCATCTGTTATTATTCGTTTTCCTGATCCTGGCCATTGTAACTGGAGTGAGGTGGAATCTTAGAGTTGTTTTGATTTGCATTTCTTTTATGACCAGAGATGTTGAGCATGAAATGAACATTTCTGTATAGAATCTTTTTCTTGGTCACTTGGCTTATTTCTTTAGAATACATTCCTCTAAAAAAAAAAAGTGTTCCCAGGTCAAACATATCTAGAGTTAGAACAACATTTTGAAATTCTGTTCTGGTGTTTCTGTCCAAAAGTGACTGACTGAGTTTACTTCTGGACAGGAGGTTCTCATTGCATTGCAAATATCGCTAGGAATGTGGCTTTGTTTTCTACAGAGTGACCCATACCCAGTGGTCTGTTTTCCTAGTTGCTGGCCTTTAAAAAGGCCTACTAACAAGCTGTTAGACCGATGCCCTTTTAAAGGGCAGATCCCAGACTGCACTCCCAGACCAGAATTGCTTATTTGTTCTAGCCTGATATTTTTGTTCTGCACATGCTAGAAGGTTTTCAGGTTGGTCCTTGTATTTGTCCCTGAAAGCTGTGAGGATTTCAGTTCAAAGGAAATGAATAAGAATGTGACATAAATATACCTGGCTCATTAAATCCCATTAGATCACTGGGATTTAAAAATATACATTTTGCTGTTATTGTAGAGATGATATACACAGGGGTTCCAGTTATATGAGTCGTGATGAGTACAATGGTTTTTGAGCCACATCTCCCTTTCCCTTGCTCTCTCCCCAGTTTTTCCCTCCTGTTCCACATAGTATCTGATGAGTACCACTGTTCACCCTTTGTTCCAACTTTTCAGATCCTTGGTTTTGTCTCAGAATTTATTTTATGCTTATTTTCCTTAAGGAACTATTTTCAGAGAATGGGAGAGAGAATCTATCTATCGTCTAACATCTCTTTATATCTATCATTTATCTTCTCTGATAGAGTGAGGCTAATTTTATAAATATGCAGAGTTTAAAAGAATTAAGAATGCGTGTTTATACATTGAATCAGAATAGTGCAGTATTAAAAAGTTGGGTAGAAAAAAAATAAAAAGTTGGGCTAGAAATGATTCCAGTTTGCCAAGGGTTTCCCCCACCCCTACCCTGGAATATGGAATTTCCAACTCTAAAACTTGGTGTCCTAGGTTAATGGAGCTAGTTGGCAGGTTTAAGGATTTTTTAAGTCAGAATAAAATCATTTCAATGGAAAGGTATCTGATCTACAAAAGACTCCCTTTTACTCAGTCTCAGATTGTTGGGGACCGACTGTGGGGTCAGTGACCGTGACTTTGGGGTCAGTGACCGTGACTTTGGGGTCAGTGATCTTGGACCCCCACAATTGAGTACACAAGGAAGTAAGCTCTTATCATGATTTTGGGCTGTGTCAATAGCTTCTCATTTAACCTGTTTGGGACTCAATAGCTTCTCATTTAACCTATTTGGGACTTGATCGCTTCTCATTCAACCTATGTGAGACTTGATACTGTTTGTACGAATGTAGCCCCTGGCAGTTCCCTAGTTTAAAGAAGTGTATTTAAGGTCAGAACTTGAAATAAACTGGGCTATAGTCTTGGGCTACACGCTTCTTAAGCTGTGGCTCCTGATTTGGTCTTTAGCCCTCCTGAACCCCATCTGTTTGTCTCTCTTTTATTTTTTCCCAGTCCCTGCCCCCTATTTCAGGAATCCCAATCTGCGAATCCTGGTTCGCTGCCAGCTGGCCCGGGCACCAGATGTCTGCCAAACATCACAAGAAAACTGACCACTACTCCCTCCTGCTCTATGTGTCCTCCAGAAGGCCCGGACTCCCCAGTCTGCACTGAGCCGGAGTCAGCCCTCCAACTTTACTATCCATTCCTGTTTCGGACAAGTTGGCTATAGTCTTTGATCACGCAAGGCTGTGCTCTCGCATTACCTGTTTTTCCAGGTGTCTCTTAACATCCTGGATAAACTCATTTTGTGTCATCCTTTTGAGCTATGCCGTGGAAGGACAAACAATTTTATAAAAAGAGGCCATCCAGAGTGGTACTGGTTAGGAACATGCTATGCTTTCATGTTTAAATTTTTTTTCTTGATCCTTAGCATTAACATTATTTCCTTTGACATATGTGCTTTTTAAGTGCATCTGAAGCACACATCTATCTTACTATCACAACTATTACTCTCCATTGTTATCAGCATTCTCATGATCACTTTTCTTTATCATCACCTTTATTTTTATTGCCACCAATAACCACCATTTTTATTGAGCAAGTTCTAGTGTAAGCACTTGACACATTTCCAGCTGAGGTACTCACCACCAGTGTATTTCACAGTGACAAGCATGGGGGTTTACTAGTTGAGAAGACTCAGATCCTAATCCTAGCCACTCTCTTCTGTAAAACGTTCCTGTTGTTTTAGGGGAGGAGCAGAAAATCACAATGCCTTGTTATCTGATCATACAAAGTATTATTTATTGAAATGAACTTCAGGAAATGAAAATAAGAGTTTTTGAAAATTTTTGATCTTTTTGTTTTCTTTCCTTTTTGTTTGTTTTTTGTTCATTTATCGGCCTTTGGGAGTCTAAGGGGTGAGGCACAGAAATGGAGGAACAAATGCAGCAGTCATTCTCTCTAGACACTACGTTCACAATGAGTTGTGACCTGTGGGGATGGGAGGGAGAATTTAGAGAAAGCCAAGGAAGGAGTGACTCCTCTATGCATCACCTTTATAATCACAAGAAAAATTAAATTAAAAAATTCATGCAGCTGCAGAGGATCAAACCTTCCTTTATAAGGAGCAGCAGCAAAGCTGTGCTTCTGGGATTCAGAGCACACCAAAATGGCACTGATGCTAGAAAAATGAAGATTTGCCTTCAGTAGGTTTAGCATGGCTCCTGACATTCTGCATTTCTAAAGTGTCAAGGTAATGTTGATGCAGGGAACATTTAGCTTAACAAGCAAGGCCCCACAGATACCTGAAACCATGGAGCCTATGAGTTGGTGGCTAAAAGTGCTTAGAATGCTTTCTTTGGACGTGTAGTTTGTACATTGCTCTTAACCAATGGAAGTGACATTGTATCTAATTGAGATCTTATAACCTGCTGTCAGAAACATCACAACCTCCTCTTGTCAGACAAGGCAACTCCCCACTTTTTAAAAAAGAACAGTAATGATAAAAAAATATTCTCTTTCAAAGAAGTTTTAACAGCCATTCTATTCTTGGAAACTCAAAGTAGCCCGTGTGTGCAATTCTGTAAGCAACTGTGTTGCATAGATGACTTTGGTAAATAATGTGGCCACCCTTGGAAACTGTGTGAGTTTAGAGTTTGGATTATGTGGAAGAAATATGTTACAATTACACCAAGGTTCCCTATCAGTTTACACTAAGCATTAGAGTGGGCTAGACTATAGCTGCATGCTGTGGCTCACACCTGTAATCCTAGCTACACAGGAGGCTGAGATCTGAGGATCACAGTTCAAAGCCACCTCGGCACTAAAGAACAAGAGACTCTTATCTCCAGTTAACCACTAGAAAACAGGAAGTGGGGCTGTGACTCATGAGAAAGGGTGATAGCCTTGATCTGAAGAGCTCAGGGACAGCACCCAGGCCCAGAGTTCAAGCCCCATGAACAATGCCCCCCCCCAAAAAAAAAATTAGAACGGGCTAGACCAGGAATGTTTTCAGGGCAGAGCTTGAGATAGTAAATGGAGCCAATGATCTTTGGCCCCCTGCCTTTCTTTCCTGACCCTTTTTAATGGGTTTACCTTTGCTCTGTTGCTAAGGAAGCCAAATCTTAGGCTACCCAGGTTTAAGAGTAAAGTCTGTGGGTAAAAATTAAGTAAGTCAGTTAGCACTTGACCTTTCTGAGAATGTCTAGTTTTCTGGTTTCAAGTGCATAACAATCAGTTTGTGTCTGATCTTTATTGCTAGGATTAAAAACCTGACATTTATTCTCTTGATAAGTGAAGTGTAGTAGCTTTGGATAAGTCCCATTAAATGGAATGATAAATGTACAGATACTAGTTCTCTAACACCTAGAAATGTTCATTTTACTATTGTACAGTATTCTTCCTTAATAGAATACTGAAATCCTCTGAAGCATTTATTATTATTGAAAGTATATCAACAATACTAGTACCTGGTAGAATATGTTAGTCTTAGCCATCAGGTTATCCCTTCATTCATCTTAGTTAACATGGTTCCCCCCCACACCCTGCTGTTTGAAGCAGTTTCTGTGACCATTCTTTTGCCACAGTTACAATAGTTAAAGCAAGGTTGACATTCTTAAGGATGAATGACATGAAATTCCTTGAATATAAGTCAAACAAAGGTCATATTGGAAGGGTCAAATTGCTGAGTTAGACTTATATAAAGGATCATCTTATTTAATGGTAAGAGAACTGGACTGGGAAGAAGAGAATTTAAGTTCTAATACTAGTTCTGTTTCTTGAAATGTGTATGCCTTTGGGCAAATCCCTGTACCTCTCTGAGTTCACTCACTTGTCTACAAATAGAGAGGTCCCTGGGGACTTCCTTTGAGATATGGTTGGAACATCCCTAAGGGACACCACACAGGCTATCTATCTATCATCTCTATTATCTATCATCTATCTATCTATCTATCTATCTATCTATCTATCTATCTAGCATCTTTCTCTTATCTATCTATTCATCCATCTAGCCCCCCCCTTCTCTCTGTCTGTGTATCATCTATCATCACCTGATGGATGGGAGGGCATTTATTTAGGGGAACTGGCTTTCAGGATTGTGGAGAATGAAAAATCCCAAGGATACCTGTAAGCAGAAACTCCGTGAAATCAGTAGCTTGGAGTATTTCAGATATAAAATCTGAAATGAGCAAAGAAGCTGATAGTGTAACTGATGGCTTCTGGGAAAACCCTCAGAGTCAGAAGCTGAAAAAACATGTCCAAGGACAGGAGAACAAAGTCCCTGCAGTTTCAGGATCAATCTGTCTGTCTGTCTGTCTGTCTATCTATCTATCTATCTATCTATCTATCTATCTATCTATCTATCTTCATCATCATCATCTCTCTCTGCATATCTATATATACATACATGCATATATCTGTTTTGCTCTATGTAGCTGTCTAGCCAATTGAATTCTCTTGATTCAGTCCACTTATTTATAGGCCTATCTTCTTCAGATCACACTTACATATATCAAGAAACAACATTTTCTTGATCTATAAGTAACCTTTGTGCATACCTTCATCTCATTTGGAGACAGAGGCAGGTATTTCAGCTTGGTGCCTTGGCTCTGGAAAATAATTTTAGTTATGAAAAATAAATGGCAAATAACTTTCAGAAAATAGTTACTTAAGCAAATGTGGCATATTTAATGTGGGAACAATTCCTACCAAAGTTGTAGAAACTTCATGAGGAATAGTTTTGTTTTGATCTGTCTCTAATTTGAGCACCTTAGAACAGCACTCCAGGATAATTTCTGAATGAACCTTGAAGTAGTTGAGAAAGCAGTGTCTTGTGTGGCCTTGACTTTACATGCTCTCAGTGTAATGTGCAGGGATGAAGGATGCTCTGGATGTTCATATGAATGTCTGGAGGGGTGACAACAGCCAATGCCACAGCTTCCCAGAGGGGCTAAGATCTTTGGGATGATTCTAAATCAGGAATTGCTTTCCCAGCCTTACACTGTCAGTGTTGACAGCATGAGAACTCATGGGGGATGATGGTGTCTTTTTCACTTTTGGAGCAAGTGGTTAAATCACCATGGTGATTATTAAAATTATGACACAACCTCATGAGACATGTGAGCTGAGATTTCAAAACTGCCAATCATGTGTACCCAGGGAACACAGAGTCCTCAGCCAAACAAGAGACTATTTTAAGTACTACATTATCCATTTGACTTCCTAGAAAGGCCAGTGCTAAAAGTGGCAAAGAAAGAACTTCTGGGTTTTGACCTATTCATTGCAGTTTACAACTGTGCCTTTAAAGTCAAACTTTTTGTATTAGTGTGTCTTTCCATGTTTTATGGCAGTGTATTTATTTGATGGTATGCATTTCTCTGTGGCACATTCTGCTCCAGCCACAGGCTTTCTGACAATTTGTGTGCGGGAATCCTGCTTTGGGAATTTCCTACTTGGGACGGAGCTTATGCATTGTTTCCCTGCCTGACTCCGGAATCTTCAGAGCCCCATGGAAATGCTAACTCTGAGGAAGGCTTTGTTAGCCTTCTATCAAGAGGAACCCCACCTGTGTTATAATCCAGCACTGTGCCATTTTCTTTCCTTTAGAAGCAAGTTATTTTAATAATATTTGAAATATTTGTCCAGTTACTTGGCCTGTCACCAAGGTAACTTAAGGAAGTGTAGCTTATGGAAAGAACAATTGAAAAACATTACTTATGTGGTAGGTACTGTACTATTTCCTAATTAGAAAGTTCTGAATATAATATTCAGTAAATAAGTAGCAAATCTAAATAGAATGAGGAAAAGAGAATCTAGTCCAGCAATTCTTTGTTATTTCCTTAGACGTAGGAAATAAACTATGTAGGACATGGTACCTGAAATTTGAAAAAGCTTTTCTCTAGATCCCTGGTGTCATTCTCTCCATATAAAGCATTTCTTCAACTTCAAGTGTTTTAGAACTCTTTAAGGCTGTGGGACTGTTAAGAGGTTAGATTGACTGCTGCCAAAGGAATTAGCCTACTTTCAAGTATTTAGTTCTTTGGTTAATAATAAATGTAAAAATGTCTTCAAGTTCTTTTATTGGGAGAGTGAAAGAAACAATAAGAAAAAGAAGTCTATATATTCACTTTATTTGAATGATTTGTTCTTAAGGTGATTTGTTTAAGGCACTGGAGGTGTCATATTTTATTTTAAATTATGCTTTTGATATAATATCTCACTATGTCTCTAGTATGGTCTTGAATTCTCAATTCTCCTGCCTTTGCTTCCCAAATGCTGGAATTACAGGTGGTGTCACTGTGGTTTCTGGTCATACTCTCAGTTGTATTGTAGATATTCCCCAAAGTGAAATCATATACATCACATTTCTCTCACCAATTAGAAGATAGAATTATTCATAATCATGACACACATATAAATAGATGTGTAAATGTGTATGGATGGAATATGTCTTCCCTATGATTAAAAAATAAGATAGTTCAGTGATTTTCTTGCAGTCATGGGAAAACTGTGGACTGTATGTTAAATTCATCCTATTGCCTTGAGTTTTATGGCCTTAAAACTCAGACTTATGTTTACATTTTCAAATGTAAAAAATTAAATACAAATGTAATGATTAGTCTCTCAGCAGGAACATTTGCTCAGATTGTTGGGGGTGTTATCCAGTGACCTGCATTGTTAACTTTCTGCTCCTTCACAGCAAAACTTGCTACCCCCTAATCTAGCACATGAACTTATAGCATAATATTCCTGTTAGGAATCTCTTGAAATCCCATAATTATAGTAAAATGTTTCTCCCTGTATTATTTAGAGAAATAATATGTACTATTATTTTGCCAAGATCTTAATTCTCTTCTTTTTTTTTCTTATTTTTTATTGTCGGGGTAATATATAGAGAGGTTACAATTAAATTGGCCAGATAGTAGGTGCATCACTTATCACACTTTGATAACACTTTCTCATGTTTCTGTTCCCATTTCCATCCTCTCACCCCCCCTCCCAACCATCTTGTTTTCCCCTCTTTCCTTTCCTATTTCAAATAAACAAATAAACATATATACAATATACCTAGTAACAAAGTTAGACACACAAACACTATGAGATTAACAAAAGGGGAAAAAAAGAGAAGAGGAAATAACATAGTACATTAAGAACAACAATCACACAAGATAAAGCTCTTGTTTCCATATCCTAGAGATTCTTTCATTTAGCCTCATCCTATATGACCTTATGTACCTAGGTTTTGCACTATTGTAATCCTCTGCTAGGAGACTCCTAGATGTGTACTAATTACTACAAATGAAGGAGTCCATTGAGCCCATGTTCCTTTGGGTCTGGCTTATTTCCTTTAATATGATTTTTTTCAAGTCTTTCCATTTCCTTATAAATGGGGCTATGTCATTCTTTCTGATGGCAGCATACAATTCCATTGTGTATAAGTACCACATCTTCTTGATCCAATTATCTACTGTAGGGTATCTGGGTTTGTAACTTATCTTTGCTATGGTAAATAGTGCTGCAATGAAGATCTTTGTGCTAATGGCTTTAGTATGTCCTTGTTTCTGGACATTTGTATAAATGCCAAGGAATGGAATTGCTGGGTCATAGGGGAGCTCTATGTTTAGTCTTTTGAGGTATTCCCCATATTGCTTTCCAGAGTGGTTGAACGAGTTCACACTCCCACCAACAGTGTAATAGTGATCCCTCCTGGCCACATCCCCGCCAGCATCTGTTGTTACTAGATTTCTTGATCATGGCCATTCTAACTTTAGTAAGGTATAATCTCAAAGTTGTTTTGATTTGGATTTCTTTTATGGCCAGAGATGTTAAGCATTTCTTCATGTGTCCATAGGCCATTCTTATTTCCTCTTCAGAGAAGTCTCTTTTAAGTCTTTTGTCCACCTTTTAATGGGATGCTTGTTTCTTTGAAGATTAGTTTTGGAGAGATTCAATTTTTTTTAGCTCTAGATATATTTTAGACATGAGGCCTTTGTCTGTTGTATAGCTAGTGAAGATCTCCTACTCTGTGGGCTTTCTATTTAACTTGCGATGTCCTTTGCCATATAGAAGCTCTACAATATAATGCAGTCCCATTTGTCCAAACTTTCTTTAAATTGTTTGTGTTTCTGAGTCTTTATTAAGAAAGTTCTGACCTATGCCAAGGAGACCTAGTGTATCTCCTGTTCCTTCTTGTAAAGTTTTCAGTGTTATCTGCTTTCACCTCAAGGTCTTTGATCCATTTGGACTTAATCCTGGTATAGGGTTGCTGGAGCCAGCCGGCAGCGAACTGGGATTCCTGATTTAAGGGGTGAGGACTTGGAAAAGAAGAAGACAAGGAAAAGATGGGGTCAGGAGGTCTACAGCTCAAGTCAGCAGCCCAAGACTGTAGCCTAAGGCTGTGAACTTAAGACTGTAACCCTGTTTATTTCAAGTTCCCATCTTCAATACTTTTCTTAAACCCAGGAAACTGCCAGGGGTTACATTCATACAAAACAGCAGTCAAGTCTCAGATAAGTTAAACAAGAAGTGATTGACACAGCCCAAATTCATTATGATAACAGCTTATTTCCTTGTGTACTCAGTTGTGCAGGTCTAAGGTCAGTCTCAGCCCCACTCCTCCCAATATCTTCCCCATCTTTATTTTAAAAGAAGCAAATCGGCCTGTCGTAGGTTGAGTGGATCGCTGACTCTGCCTTATCCTTCATGGGGAACTTCTTCAGATCAAGTTGAAGGCCCTGTCTTTGGTTAGTCAGAGCAGCATTCCTTTGTACCTGTCTCTGGCTGTAATTCCTCTCAAGGGAAACTCATTCATTTGGAGCTTGACTTTGTGGAGTTGACCTGCAAGGTTTAGTAATGAATTTTTCAAGATCTTTGCACACAAGTTAGGCAAATAATAATAATCATAAGCAATATTCCCAGACCAACAAAGATCATCAGCAAGCCTTTTAAATTGTTCAAGGAGGGAACATAGTACTGGAACTGTTTGAACAACTCCTTGGCTGTCTGTGTTATTTCAGCGTCAGTGATGGTGCCTGTTCAAGTTCAATGATTTGTCTATGAAGCTGATACAAATTTAGAGACAAGTTTGTGTGATGTCAAAGTCCATTTCTCTGGGGATCTGAAAGTCCAAAGTCTTCACATGCTGTCTTCACCTAGGAATGATGAATCCAGTAGCTCTTAACTGGAATCCAGTTGATGAACATGTCCCAGAATCAACTTGTAAGGCCTGTAAGGACTGGATTGAAGCATGGTTAGAACTATCAACTAGTTCAGCTTCCAAGTTTTCCTTCAAATGACTCCTGGGGCTGCCTCTGGATATCTGAGATAACACATGGTCTGGGGGGATGTCAACAGTTGCTATCAGACCTGGGCCGACAGCATTCTTTGGTTTGGAGGGGCATACAGTGTGACCTTCCCGTTCTTCACCCAAGAAAGCCCTCAAAACTGGGAAGCATGAGACAAGGCTTAACAATCCCTCAGGTGGGCACAAAGAATAGTTTCACATCAGGGTACCAATCCTGACCCTGTTTTTATTATGGATAACTCTCTTGCATACTAATTTTGCTTGTAAACTCTGTCCTTTAAGAAATGCTCATACCATCTGCTACATACAGGAACTCTTTAGGATTTGTCTTCCTCCCATTTTAGGACATTTAAAACAATTGTTTCCAGATTCTTTCTTATCCATAAACTATTCTTCTGTTTTCTCAATTCCCTTCCCAAGATTTTCTTTACTAACTCTTCTCTTTCTTTTTCTTTATTTGACATTTAGCATCTCTCACCAATAGGCTGTTCAGCACTGGACGGAAAATTCCAGCCAGAGGCACCATGATGGCTGCAAAAACCTAGGGGACTTTGAAACTTAGCACAGATAGAATGCCCTACCACCAAGGTTTTCAAAGCAATCTATGAAGTAGCTGTAGGGCAATAGAGTCAGTAAGGACAGTATGTGTAGTAGCAGCCTTGTCTCTCAGCAGCTCCAATGGAATGTCACACCTCCTGCTGGGTCACCTGCAAATTTCTGCACAGACTGGTTAAAGAAGCTTAACTTAAGGCCTGACTTGGGCTAATTCTCCCAATGATTTCCTGGTTGCTTTACCTGAGAACACTCGGTTTTTGCAGGCTGGCACCCCATTAGTTTTTAGGACAGTATAGGGCTGAAATTCAAAAGCAATAGCAGGGTGAAAACTTTTAGTAACTAAATTCCCTTTGAATGAGGCTAGGATTTTCTAGACAGGTATAGAAGACGAACCTGTAGCCATTCCCCACAAATGCAGTCTCCATGCTTGCACAACTGTTACTACTGTTTCCCATGCCTCTAACTTACCCTGTCTTACTTTCCAAAAATGACTCTGGTCCCTTCATCTTAAGGGGGTTGATGGACGAAGATCTATCTTCTGTAACTTCTTCAAGCTGACTCAGGGGCATTGTCACTATATTTAGCTAGGGACCCTAAAAGCTTACCCTATTTTACCAAGGGGTTGCCAGGATTACATTTCAGGAACAATATTTTACTGCAAACTGGAGATCACATAAAACATTTAACAACTGCACAAACCTTTTCTTTGGCTACAACAGTGTAGCTTACTCAGCACCCATTTGCAAAGGCATTTTCTTGATTATCTGGGGAACTTAATCTCTGAGATCCTAACAATGCCTCAGTTACCTATGTAGGCCTATATACAGATCAATAGGGACACAGCCTTAGGCCCACAGACTTCTCTCCTTAATTTGTGGCTGGTGGGGCCAGGAGTTTGGCCTAGTGGTTAAAGTGCTTGCCTAGCATGCATGAAGACCCGGGTTCGATTCCTTGGTACCACATATATAGAAAAAAAAGCTGGAAGTGGTGCTGAGGCTCAAGTGGTAGAGCTCTAGCCTTGAGAAAGTCCAAGGACAGTGCTCAGGCCCTGAGCTCAAGCCCAGGACTGGCAAAAAAAATAAATAAAAAAATTTGTGGCTGGTGTCAAATCAAAATTTGCTCAGTTAGAGCTTTGAGCAAATACAGGGGAGTGGTTAGCATTATAAACTACTTACTATTATAGATGACTGACAAGTTCCTGCCTAGTTATGGAGTAAATGAACATGGACAGTAATAAGGCATGCTTACAAACTATTCTATAATCTCCCAGCTCTGTTTAATTTTGAATGGCCAATCATGAGTGAATCTAGGATCTGACACCATCTCTGCCACTTTCTGCATCTGGATGCTTGGAGTGTCTCTTCACACAGGGATAAATGTCTCATTGGCATTTCACTTGGTTGGTTTCTGGACTTGAACTCAGGGCCTGAGCGCTGTCCCTCAGCTCTCCAGCTCAAGGCTAGCACTCTGCCACTTTGAGCTCCAAAGCAACTCTGCCTCACTAGCACTCTGCTGCTAGATTAGACACCACAATCTCACAGGGACTTTGCTTTGCCCAGGCTGGCTCAGAACTGCAGTTTCCAAGTCAATGAGTCCTACAAAAGGCCACTTTACTACAATTAAAGCAACAAGGTGGTCAATACAGAAATAGTCTCTAAGCAGGATCTTACCTGGAACTTCGTAAGGGCCAAAATTACATCTGAATAAGGATCTGCTGTCCTTTTCTATGGGCCCTCTTGAAATTGCTATTAATAAACTCACAAAAGGAAACTGAAATAGCAATTAAGCAATCATTTTGGTAGTCCTAATTTTCCTTTGTTTTTTTTTCTTTAAACAAACATTTAGGACAACTTCATTTCCAAATTTTGTTCAGAAAACCATTTCTATTTTTCTTTAAAACTTTTACTGATATTTGCTTAAACACTTAACACCTTAGCCTTTATTTGCTTTTGAAGAACCCTTAAGGGCTCAAAGCACTTCCTTTGCCTCCAGGCCTCCTTTTAGAGAGGCAATTTTTTTTTCCTGCAGTTTAGGTTACTGCCTAGAACTCCAATAACAGTTTTAAACTCAAATAAGTTTTTCCTTAATGCAAGAACTACAAACATCACCAATGCACCAAAAGTCCAGACTTAGTTTCTTTTTTTTCTAAAATACATACAATTGCAAAGTAGCATGAAACCAAATCATAAGGAAATAAATCTTTAAACATTCCTTTTAAAACCCTTTTCCCCAATTTAATATATTTTAGGGGACAGTTTAAGAAATACTAATTACATCACCTACATTTTACCATCAGATTTTCAGAGTCAGTCTGCAAGGAAAAAGGATGAAGATGGTCCACTCAGTGTATCTGACCAGGGTTAGATGAACAGCCTTTGTGCCAGCTTATCTTCTTTTGCCATGCTTGGAGTCTCCCTTAGGGCCTTTTCCACCATGGGAACCCAGAGCTGCACCTTTGCCAGTTCACTTCTCACTCCCAAAGATGGTCACACAGGACTATCCTAAGTTTTCCCAGTCCTTTTTCTTGGCATTTGATTACCTAAACATTTTAAAAGACAGACAGGCAAAGTTTCTGACATTGATAAACAAATTCACATTTAAATTTCTGATACGTATCTCTAAATTTTAACTTAAGGAAATAAATTCCAAATTTCCTAATGCCTCTGGGCTAAACAGGATACAATGTTTACAATGCAAACAGCTCTATCCATTACAATATTAGATTTTAAAGCAGTTTCTCTTTAAAACAATGCAATAATCTTTTGAGACATTGGAAACATTCAAACTTAGTCATTTTCTTGAAGTTTAGACTTAAATTTACCCAAATGCCTTTGTGTTTCAAGTATAAATTCATCCATTGTTTTATACAGCATCCTAACAATTTAACCTGAACATGTTCACTCACACACATACTCAAAGATCTTAAAAGTGTGCAAAATTAATATCAGCTGTACATTTTCTGGAAGTTTTAGTGCCAATCTTACTCTTGTAGGTGACAACCAAGTCTTTAAAAAAAGCTTTCTAACAAGGCAACTTAGCTGAAATTTATTTTTCCAGAGCTTGTTCCTGATGTCAGACATATTACCATAATACATTTTGTGGATGAAAGTTGGGTGGGAGTCTTAAATCTAGGGGAACTAAGACTGAAGTCTGCGTCCTGCCACCAAGGATGCATGTGCACATGTACACACACACACACACACACACACACACACACACGCACACGCACACACACAAAACCCCACAAAGACCCATATTTAGTACTGGTATTAATTTCAATGGCAAAATTGGGCAAGAAAAAAATACCCAAGGAAAAATATGTAACCAGAACAAGACAGAGAAGCAGAGACTTTTAAGTAACTCCCGAACTTCTGATGGCATGCCTGGCCTTAAACTATCAGAGTGATGGAAAGACCATGGGGCCCTGAACTCAGGGGTCACCTCCCCTAAGGAGATTTTCATTCCCTGGTAGCTAGCTGGTGGAGGCCATCCTAACCTACAAAAGATTCTCAAACAAAACCAGACATTGACTTATAACAAGAGAATTGGACTTATTCAGATACACTGAACACAAAAACATGAACTCAGATGAATGTTCTCACCAAACAACTTATTTAGATTTAGACATGTCTTGCTGGTGGGACTCAAACCCACACATCCTCTCAGACATGCCCTGTTATCCACAAGAACCCTAGAAGGGGGTCAAGGCGTCCCTTGACCACCCAGGCCTTAGAGAGCTTACTGCATCCAGCTTTTCCTCTCTGTTTTAGGCCCACGGTGCACTTTATAGAAAAAAAAATACAGACATACAGGGAGGGTCAACCGACTTTTACATACCCCTGGAGGCCTTTGCTTTTCAAGCCTTCAAGTTGCCCCTGCACTACCTGCATTCTGCCGGCATGGAGCACTCCTTTAGCGGCCTACATATGGAGCCTGTGGCTTTCACCTTGTCCCATTATTTCTTATGTCTGACTATATACACTCCTGCTCTCTCCCTTCCTTTTCCGGTGCGCATCTGTCATCACAGCGGGGTCCTCTACTGTCGTCCCAGGTTTTCAGGTCCCTGTTTGGGTGCCACATGCCAGAGCCAGCCGACAGCGAACCAGTAGTCCTGATATAGGGGGTGAGGACTTGGAAAAGAAGACAAGGAAAAGATGGGGTCGGGAGGTCTACAGCACAAGTCAGCAGCCCAAGACTGTAGCCTAAGACTGTGAACTTAAGACTGTAGCCCTGTTTATTTCAAGTTCCGATCTTCAGTACTTTTCTTAAACCTAGGAAACTGCCAGGGGTTACATTCATACAAAACAGCAATCAAGTCTCAGATAAGTCAAATAAGAAGTGATTGACATAGCCCAAAGTCACCATGATAACAGCTTATTTCCTCAGTTGTGCAGGTCAAGGTCAATCTGACCCCACACTTGGCTCCCAACACAGGGTGACATAGAAGGATCCAACTTTAGTTTTCTGCAGGTGCTTAACCAGTTCTGCCAGCACCAATTGTTGAAGAGGTTGTCTTTCTTCCAGTCTATTTTTTTGGCTCCCTTATCAAAGATTTCTGGGTCTTCAGTTCTATTCCATTGGTCCTCAGGCCTGTTCTTGTGCCAGTACCAAGATATTTTTGTAACTGATAGCTGTGTAATAGAGTCTAAAGTTTGGTATTGATATTCCTCCAGCACTGTTCTTTCTGCTAATAATTGTTTTGGCTATATGGGGTCTGTTATTATTCCATATGAAATTTTGGATTGCTTCTTCTATTTATTTAAAGAATGACATTGGGATATTGATGACTATTGCATTGTATTTGTAGATAGCCCTTGGCAGAATTGCCATTTTCACAATGTTAATTCTTCCAATTCAGGAGCACGTGAGGTTTTTCCACTTCCTCAGTTTTGCTTTACATTCTTGGTCAAATTAATTTCTAAATACTTTTTTTTCTCTGAGGCTATTGCAAAAGGAGTTGTTTTCCTGATTTATGCCTCGCTCCTCTCATTGTTGGCATACAGGAAAGCAGTTGATATTTGAGGGTTAATTTTATACCCTGCTATTTTCCCAAAATTTCGAATCAGCTCAAGCAACTCGGAAGTGGAGTCTATAGGGTTCTTTAAATAGAGAATCATTTCATTTGCAAAGAGGGAAGGTTTCAATTCCTCTTTCCCTATTTAGATCCCCTTTATGCTTGCTTTTTGCCTTATTGCTCTGGCTAGAAATTCTAATATTATTATTAAAGAGGAGTGGAGGGAATGGGCATCCTTGTCTTGTTCCTGATTTTAGAGGGAATGGCTTTAGCTTTTCATGATAAATATAATGATAGCTGTAGATTTGTCATATACAGCCTTTATTATACTGAGAAATGTTTCATGGATTCCTAGTTTTTCCAGAGCTTTTAGCAGAAAGGGGTCTTGGATCTTATCAAATGCCTTGAGACACTCATGTGATTCTTGTCCTTGCTCCTGTTGATACGATGAATTATATTTATTGACTTGTGTATATTGAATCAGCTTTGCATCCCTGCGATGAATCCTGTTTGATCATAGTGTATAATTTTTTTTGCCAGTCCTGGGCTTGAGCTCAGGGCCTGAGCACTGTCCTTGGACTTTCTCAAGGCTAGAGCTCTACCACTTGAGCCTCAGCACCACTTCTGGCTTTTTTCTATATGTGGTACCGAGGAATCGAACCCGGGTCTTCATGCATGCTAGGCAAGCACTTTAACCACTAGGCCAAACTCCTGGCCCCCATAGTGTATAATTTTTTGATGAGTTGCTGAAGATGGTTGACCAATATTTTGTTGAGAAGTTTTGCATCAATATTTATCAAAGAAATGGGTCTATAGTTTTTTCTTTGATGAGTCCCTGTCTGGTTTTATACTGGCTTCATAAAATGAGTTTGGCAAAGAAGATCTTAATTCTCTTCTGATAAATAATAAAATAAATTAGCACTAACAATAACAGTAATAAATGCTAATAGGTAATATTACTTATAGTTACCAATTATTAATAGTTACTGATATCTTCCTGTGTTCTAGGAACTATTTTATAAACTTAAAAAAAGTCAAGTGTTAGTTGAGCATCTGTGGCTCATACTTGTAATCCTGGCTACTTAGGAGTTGAGATCTGAAGATTGTTGTTTGAAGCAAGCCTGAGAAGGAAAATCTTAAGACTTTTATTGCCAATTATCCCATAAAAAGACAAGGGACAGTAGTTAGGCACTGAATTCAAGGCCCAGTAGTGGCACACATACAAAAGAAGACAAATATTTCCTTCATGTTTTCTTTCATTTCTGACTTATAAAGTGATTGACTTTATTAAGGCTACCCATATCAATTTTTTTTTAGTGAGCACTTTTCCTGACATAAGCATCCCTAATTTGTTTAATGATTCTTATGCATGACTATGAGATAGTTCCAGTGGCCTAGATGCTGGGGTTGAAAAGTGGTAAGAGAAGCATGTATACT
Organism: Megascapheus bottae; assembly: GCF_031878675.1. Taxonomy (NCBI): domain Eukaryota; kingdom Metazoa; phylum Chordata; class Mammalia; order Rodentia; family Geomyidae; genus Megascapheus; species Megascapheus bottae. The sequence continues at coordinate 18,185,749 of NC_143532.1, read as the reverse complement.
GAGAGACATACCTGTGTCATTGCTCTCCAGGCTTATTTGTTCATTTCCACATCAAAATTTCTAAAACCAAGTGCTGAAACATCTTCCTCATCAGTCAGATGCATAAAAGGTCAGGTGAACTGTGCTTTCATGTCTGTATCCTAGAGTTACCTTCTGTTGAGAGGCAAATGAGTCTGATCAGTGCTTTGTTACTGTTTGTGCACTAAGAATGTTCGATCTGTGATCACATTAAATGTCGAGCAGTGGAGGCATCATTTCTGGCTGGTCCCTTTGAGCCCACGGATATATCATCAAGAAACACTTCACAGAATATGTTAAAATAACACATGTTCTATGTGTATTTAGCATCTAGCCCTCAAATTTCCAAATGGAATGTATAGAAGGTATCTTATAAATCCATAGATGAAACTGAATAAAACTCCTGAGAATTTTAGCAAAGGTCAGTTCTTTGCATTTTCTTTTTCCTCTATGCTGTCTTCTGTCAAGACAAATGGAAATTAACTGTTCATATATCTGAGAAAGGAGATGGTGCATACTATTAATTAATGAACTAATTTACTTACTGGATAGCAATGAATTAAACATTTGATTGATAATTGAACTCGAATCTTCTTGGTCAGAAATTATGTCCTGCCGCATCCTCACAACCCTGAAAAAAATCCCACCTGTGACTTGTTCATGAGTGTGTAATGTCTGCCTTATTATGTCCACTATGTCTGATTATGTCTATTTTTAAAGCTTTGCAATGATTTTTCACAGTCCATACTTTACTTCATTATGGATGAGCAGATTCCATTGAACACACAAAAGTAAACAAAAGTAACATTCTAGCAGCTTTTGGAAAGCCAGCAGTGAGCATGAAGTGGATGAAATTCTGGAGTGCATGGTGCACAGATATAAATAAAAAAACAACAGCATGCCTAATATTGTTGGTCATCTCTACCACTGTTTGGCATCAAGAAGTGTTTGGCACTGGGAAAAGTTTATAATTGTGTGCATGGGCTAAGTTTCGGTAGACGGAACTTCATGTATTCATCTTGTATGTGTTCCACTTCATTACCTTGACTAGACAGTTGATTGATCTTTTTACCTGGATCTTAAAACTTTCACAATTTTAAGACAATTATATGATTTATACATTGTTTCTCATCCTCACCATCCTAGTTCCATTGGGCCACTGAAAGTTAAAATTCTCCATAAAACCCATAATAGATGTTACTTATAATACCCTGGCTTGAGATTTGGCTTGTATCCCTTCCTCTGCATCTTTGAAACACTTGTCATGTTCTTTTACAAGCATAGATGCTTGGTTGTTTGGACAGTGGAGATTTCTGTGTGCTACTTACTCTCTGTCATATTGTGAGCTGCATCTTTACCATTTCAAATCTTAACTCTGCATAAATAATTGTTAAACAAGTAACAGAAAATGATCAAAAGAGAGATTTCATTTCTAGATTCTAGATTCTGATTTGTATTTTGTTTATGCAGTGATTTTGCCCAACTTTGACTCAGTTGACACTTCCCAAGTCGGTCCATGCCTTTCATACCACCTTGATACTCCTTTGCATGAATGAATCTTACTGTCCCATTTTCCTAGGAACTTGTTATTCCAAGCAACTTGTTTGTACATGTTGACCTTTTCTGTAAAGACCTGATCAACATCCAAAGACTGAAATAATCACTCCCTCCTATCCCTTTCCAACACTTTGTTTCCTCAGTTCTCATAGAACTCATTTTTTTTTTTTTGCCAGTCCTGGGCTTAAGCTCAGGGCCTGAGCACTGTCCTTGGATTTTTCTCAAGGCTAGAGCTCTACCACTTGAGTCTCAGCACCACTTCCGGTTTTTTATAAGTATGTGGTACCAAGGAATCGAACCCGGGTCTTCATGCATGCTAGGCAAGCACTCTACCACTAGGCAAAACTCCCGGCCCCACAGAACTCATTTTGGAAGGAGTGGCAGTAGTTATATTATTCTCCTCATGAAGAATGGCAAGAATATGCCTATTTTAAGCCTGTAGAATTGGTGTTATGTAATAGTCTGTTTCATTTGGGTGCTAGGAAACTAGCATTGATTGGAATACCAAATTCAAAGATGTATCTTTTGATATAACCTTCACTTTCTTTGATTTCAGAAGATGGGAAATAAATTTGTAGAATTCTAAGGATCTTACAAATTGCTTGCTTTAGCATCTAATTTTAAAGTCATTCTCCATAAGACATTCAGTCCCCTTAATAAAGTAATGTTTAGTGTACAGGTCTCTTGATTTCTTAATTTAATGTCTTTAATCACTTGGATTTCTATTTGAAAATTTGCTTACAAATTTTTGTAGTACTTTTTGAAACTAAGTTGATGAAAAACTGCTTATCAAAAGAAAGTGTACAGCATTTTCTAGGAAAGAATGATATAATTCATTGATTGACATATACTCACCTATGATTGTATATGAAATAAAGCAGTTAAAATGAAATTGCATCAGAAACATCCTGGTCTTCTGGAAACAGTTTCTATCCTCTCTATTTGTGTTCATGTTTATGGTAGATACTGTGTATATCAGTAGAATTTTTAAGAATTAGTTTCTACTCTAGGAAGATCTTGATCTTGTGTAATGGTTCTTAATGTACTATTTCTCTTTTCTTTTTTTGCCCTTTGGTTAATCTCACGTTGTTACTGTATTGACATTGTTTCTTGGTATATTGCATATATGTTTATTTGTTTATTTGAAATAGGAAAAGGAAGAGGGAAACAAGATGGTTGGGAGGGGGTGGAGGGAGGAAAATTGGGACAAAAGCATGAGAAGGGGTATCAATTTGTGAGAAGTAATGCACCTACTACCTGGTGAATGTAACTGTAACCCCTCTATACATTACCCTGACCAAAAAACAATTAGTTTCCAATAAAGAATATAATACTATGAAACGGAAATGAGTGAGGTAGCTTTGGTGCTGTTCTTCTGGTGATAGGAATAAAAGAATCCAGGGTATAGCAAGTGCAGGCCAGAAGTAAAAATTACAAATAGATTTCCTAGTTTTCTCAAAGCTATTGTGGTCCATCAATAATACTTTTTTTTAGGTCAAGTAACTTACAAACTAACTTGTTACTGCAAGTAAGATTCCCAATTCTGTTATTTGAAGGAAATTAAGATGAGGACATAATTTAGCTGAGAATTATCTCTCTCCCTTCTGTTCTGTCTTCTTTGAGCTGGTTGTGATAAGAAAGTTGGTCCTATATTAAAATGGACACTTTGGACAAAAATTGTGTAAGTTCATTATTTACAGACTAATAGACTCCTGTCAATGAATACTTCATGTCACTGACATGAACTTCCAGTGTTGTACCTTGAAAATTAATAAGTCTGTATAAATAGAAATAGATCCAATGTACATTACATTGGAGAATAATTCTAGGTAGAGGGAAATTGTGTTGTCAAAATATAAATATTGATAGTCCATTGACATTATTAATGTTTTGGTTGGAATAATAATATGATAATAGGGTATATATTTTAAGACATTTCATTTATGAATGTTTCTATAAACTCTAACATGAAATTTTCTATGTTAACTAGATACATATGCAATATTTTTGTCCATATATTTTATTGTAATTAATAGAAGGGTTATATTATATTAACCAGATAGAGGATGCATTACTTCACATACATTGATACCCTTTCTCATGTCTTGGTCCCCATTTCCCTCCCCCCACCCCCACCCCTCATCTTGTTTTCCCCCTTCCCTATCCTATTTCAAATAACCAAATATGTATATATACAATATATCAGATAACAAAGTGAAATACTGTAACAATATGAGATAATATGCAATATTTTGTGTTTAGAAAAATCTACTTTCTTTTATCTCTGATACAGGTCACCATTATAAGTTGTCAAAATGTTTTGCAAATACACAAGGCAATGTCTTATTTTATTAAACCTGCACTACTTTTGAACTCTGGATTTCTGGATAGTACAGTAGTCTACTTAAGTATTCATGAATTCAAGTTGTTTTACTGCATAGAGCAGTACTGCATAGTAATAATAACTAACATTTATCAAGGGATTATTATATTCCACATAGCCTTGCAAACATTGCTAGCAGTTTACTTTACTGAATCCTTATAAATTACAAGGAGGTTGATACCGCTACTATTTTACTATTTTCTGCTTTAGAAATTAGAAGAACATGCTAAAATAAATTAAGCATGTTGCCTGGACTCAGATAACTACTAAATATAATTCACAATACTCTGTTAGTCTTACTCATCTTATGAGTCAGTGTATATAATCTTCTGCTCAGTACATGGGATGGCAAAAAACTTAAATGATTAATTCAAATCCTGACTGTATCGTATCATGTCACGGCATCTATTTAGTCTAGTTTCTTTCTCATGAGTGCAATAAAGTTTACTTCATTGGAGTGGTGTATATTAGTACTTAGCATGTGGTCTGGACACATCTATCAATTTAGTTTTAATGAATCTGACACGTACTCAAAAGTTCTCAACTTGGGTTTACTAGTAAGTGTTATATGTGTGTACATGTCTGCTTTTTATGACAGATGTCCTTATAATACTCGTGATCCACAGGATTAAAAGAGACATTGGCTAGATGAATATTTAAGTTCTCTTTTAAACCCAGAGGTTTTGAGAATGAAAAGAGGCTAATTTATTTTATTGTTGGGATAATGTATAGAGGGGTTACAATTACATTCATCAGGTAGTAGGTGCATTACTTCTCACACTTTGATACCCCTTCTCATGGTTTTGTCCCCATTTCCTTCCCTTACCCACTCTCAATCATCTTTTTTTGCCACCTTTCTTTTCCCTATTTCAAATAAACATATATACAATATACCAGGCAACAAAGTCAGATACAGTAACAACATAGATTAACCATAAGGGCAATAAAAGAGAAGAGAAATAACATAGTAAATTAAGAACAACAATCATACAAGAAAAACCTCTTGTTTCCATATCCTAGAGTTCTTTTCACTTAGTTTCATCGTATATGACCTTATATACCCAGGTTTTGAGCTATTGTAATGCTCTGCTAGGAGAGTCGTAGATGTGTACTTATTATGACATCACCCATTCATAAGGAAATGGAAAGACTTGGAAAATATCACATTAAGTGAAGAAAGCCAGACCTAAAGGAGCATAGGCTCAATGGCTAATTTCTAATTACTGAGAGAAAGTAGGTGAAAGCCAAAACATATACTGCCTTTATAAGTGATTGATGAAAACATGCATATTTCTGTATTTGTTTGTTATCTCTTAATGAAGAGATTAAGTTATATAATCATTGAAGAATCTTACAGATCTGTGATTATGACATTTTCAGTTAAATTTCAATCCAACTGTCTTGATATATCACTAGGATCCTTAACATGTTGCCATCTGCCATTTGAGAGGAAAATTCACATTTGCCAGTGAAAGTATGATGGGGCAAGCAAATATGAAAGGGCAGCAGAGAAAACAAATCAAGATTCAGATCCAAACATGTGCCTATTTCGGGTTGTTCTGTTGCGCTTTATTTAGAATATCACATCATCTATGTGGAGCATTAAGACAGGATGCTGCTGCTTTCTTCCATGTCCTGAGCAGCACTCCCTCATATTAGAGTAGAAGTGTTCAGATGTTCAGTAAGGTTGAGACTGGCAAGGCCTTTGGTATAACACACGTGATGTTACACATGTATCAAGGTGTAAAATAAAATCACAGAAGCATCAACATGTTGGTGGCATTCCAGTTGCCAAGATTTCTCATGACAAAAAGTATCTCACCTTTGTGATGCCGTACAAAACAGTATTGTTGCCATATCATTATTGGTGAGGTTCCGTGAGGTTCCGATGTGCATCCTTAACCTAGGACTTGAGTCTTCTTTTCATCTGCCGTTAGATGCTTTCATGGATTTGGATTTATGGTAAAGATAAACACATAGCTCAGTGTCTGAAATTAAAAGTTGTTTAAAAAGTAACATTTGTGGTCCTAAAGGAAAATAAAATTATGAAATTCCAAAACAATCTTAAACAAGCAATAATGATTAATATTCTTTTATAGTGTACTAATCTTTGTCATTAAATATATTAAAAATTCTGGTAAAATAAGCATCATATTATGTTTGTAATTTTTACAGTTAGGTGGCATTACTACATTGAAATGGTACACAAATATCAATACTAATTCCAGACTATCATTCCATCAACCTCAAATTAAAATCCTTTCCTCATGGAACAATCATTTGTCATACTCTAATCCTGCTAGCTCCTAGAAACCACAAATCTAGTCATTAAAAAATTCTATTTTAATATAGATGGATTTATATAATATGCATCTTTTTGTGTTTATCTCTTTAAATTAGCATTAATTCTTTCCAAGTTTATTGTTGTAATTAGTATTATCAGTATTCCATTGCATGAATATCCCACATTTTATTTATCCATTCTTCCTTTGATGGATATTTGTTTTTCTTTAACTTGTAGCTATTTTAAACTCTGCTATTATGAACATTTGTGCACAAGCTTTGGTTTGAATATCTACTTTTAATTCTTTAGAGAATATACCCAGCAGGGATCAAAGAGTAGTTCTATTTAATTTGTTAGGAAGGGGCTTTCTCATGCTCATGGTTTTAACTCAATGCAACATGAGCTATATGAAAGACACTTCCATATTCACAATACTTTTCACACCTCAGAATTGCTGATAGGACATTGATGCCTCCAGGGATGACCTTTCCCAGCATGCTGGCAGTTAGGTGAGGGTGTGGGACTAACTCTTGTAAGTAGAGTATGAGAAAATGGCTGTGCCTTCTCCTGTCTTCGTTTCCCTCTCTTTATTTTTTTCCATAAGGTGACAGTAAGCCACAGACAGTGGTGGAGATACCAGGGCCTTCGTCCTAGAATCTTTCCATAGGACTCTCTCCCTGGTTGAATATACCATTTAAAATTTACATGAGTAACAAACATTTATTATTTATGAGCCATAATGTACCATGAATGTATCATTTATGTAATTTGATAGATAACACCATCTTAAATAACCTAAACTGTAAATAAAAAAAAATAAAGGAATACAGAATGACCTCTTGAAACAGTGCTGGGAGATACCTCTTTTTTGACATCACTTTTTTTTTCTGTGTGGCTTTCTTTATTAAAGCTGTATTGAGAATCATGGAGGCTCATTATCAGACACTACTTGCAAGAAAGTGAGTTCCAAGCTTGAAACTAATGGTATCATGACATTGCCAGAGCCTGGATGGACTTTGACACAAGGCCTGAAGAACTGGCTTGGGAGGAGGTGGAAGGAATCAGATCATGTATAGTGGTCAGTAAATGCCAATACAACCTCTTTTCCACTAATGATGGGAAATAAAGTGTTCTAAGTTTAGATAGCTTGTGCTTTTGATTAACTTTTAGAAATCCCTATTTGGGTGTCCAGTAAGTCTCTCTTTGTTAACAGTAGCGTTTGGGGTGGGTAGTACTACTGGAGTATCATAAAGAAAAGCAGAGGTGCCATGTTGGTGGCACTGTCCAATCTCGTATGGATACCATTTTCCTAATCTTTAATTCAAGTTTTCTGGAGAGTCTTCTACAAAGAAAGTATGGACAATAGCATGTGCCTTCAGCATCTCCTCAGCAATCTCTGACACCACACAGAAGTGAATAGATAACACATTTTCTGGAGAAAGTAGAGATATTCGCTGAAACCTTTGTTCTGAGCTGTTTCTCTCTATTAATATGTTAGACAAGACATGTGGGCTATACAATTGCACATTCTTACAAATAGACCTTTTAGGGTAAGGCTTTTTGGCTCAAGAGATGAATGTGAAAAATAATAAAATTACCAGCTTGTGCCTCTTATTCCATCTTATTTCTAGTCTAAACCATCTCATCTCTAGTCTTAAAATAGGTTAATTCATTCTGCCAAGCAAAACAAGCCTTGCTCATTCAAACATACCTTGAGCTCAAGGCCATCTCTTAGGAATGGAATCAGGCTTGCTTGAGATTTTGATCCTGTTCATCATTTTTTCAGACATTTTCATTACACACCCAGGCAGATCTTGAATTTACAATCTCCTTGCTTCAAGCCTCCCAAGTGCTGGGATTATAGGAACAGGGCAGTAGGTCTGACTTTTAAAAATCATAATTAGTGTCAGATGTCAGCCATTGTTCATATACCAAAATACATTTAAATCTATTTTACTGTGGTGAGTATGTATGCTATGTTTCTTAATATGTTACAAATGAGATGTATTGTTTCTCTATAGAACTACTAACTTTTTTTCTATCGGTAACTTTTATCCACATTTACCATTATAATTTAACTTCTCAATTATTATACTTCCAGTTAGACTTTACTAAGGCATTACTTGCTTTCAGTAATGAGATAAGATGCAGTTTTCACTTTTTTAATACATCCTTAAAATATTATTTATTTTGCCTTAGAAACTATTTGTCCTTTGTTTTTACAATAAGAATATTTGGGGTTTAATTAAAACCATCAAAAATGCCGTTAGAAGATAATTAGTAAAAACACCTGCTGCCATTATTAGAGAGCAGTATTTTCTCGAGAGCGGGAGTAAGCTTCTGTTGGTGAAAATGTGTGTATCATGTGTTTCATGGAATGTGCTGCTGGATTTTTGCCAAAGTTTAGAAATTCTTATCTGCACATTTTAGGAACTGTTCTACTTTCAGCAGTCGGAGATGTGCTGTATCTAAGTGAATTAAGTGCCCTCTGATTTCTGAATAAACTTGAACTCTAGATTCAGACTCCACTGGAAGCTCACCTTCAGTTTTAAGTCTGGGAGCAAGAGAAAATAGGGAAAAGACAGAGACAATGCTACTCATCGTTATACTAGCGACACTCTCCGAGATATTTGCTGTCTGCAAGCACATTTGTGATTAACCACTGGAAGGAGCTAGAGTAAAGATATTGGAAGAGCACTGTTGAAGCTGTAGCAGGCAAAATAATATAGAGGAAAACGATGAAGGCAGGGTGGTTTGACCTTACTTCTGAAAGGCAGAAATTCAGGTTTAAAATTCCATGGCACGGCGATACATAAGATCATTAAAAAAAATTGTAATGTGGAACTTTTGCAAGAAAGTAGTAAGACAATAGCTTGAAAGCCTGTCATTTCCTTTTTATTTTGCTTGCATCAAAGATTCAAAAGGGAAACAGTAAAGGAAAGGAAGAACAAATCAGAGATGATTACTCTAACTTAGAGAATCCTTATATCTTTATAAAGAAGATCTCAGAAGGAGAGATTAGCTATAAATACTTAACTCTTTAGAGGCTGACCTTCACCATTTTTTCTTAAATAGAAATAAACATAGTTTGGTTTATTGCAAATCTTTTTTTTCGTAGTCAAGACTTTTGAGATGACAAATGATTCAGCAAATATTCACATAAAGATAGAGGTTAAAATTAAAGTTTGATTGCTACTTTTTTTCTGAAATGGAAACAGAGTCATTTACAAATGATAATAAATCAGAGTCTACTTGTATTTTCAAGTTTACTCATATTTTTTACGTTAACATGCCTGTGATTCTCATTGATAACATGATTCTGTCTACACTGATAAAATTAATCTAAATACAGATAAACTACTCATAGCAGTCATGTTATTGCCTCTGGACAAAGGTTTCATACATAAAACATTAAGAAATGTACAAAAGTGGTAACTTTTGAGTGATATGGACAGGTAATATAGTTCAAATAATCAAAACATCCAAAATAGGCATCAGAATCTTTTGAACCTTGTTACTAGCAGGACAGAAAGTTAAACAGAAAAATCTAGACTCAGATTTTCCTCTGAGCCTGAGATTGTCTCCATGATAAAGTTCATATTCATACATACATATAAGCAAGTATGTGTAATGCATGTGTGAGAGAGAAAAATGAGGATGTTCTAACACCATTATATTTTGCTTGTGATTCACTAAGTTTTTTTTAATAAATCATGTTTTATATCCAGATTATGAAGCTATTAGCTCCTCAAAAATGGAGTTGATGAAACTAATCATTTTGTAGGGGCAGAAGTTGAGAGAGACTGATTCTGTTTAGGAAATTGATTCAGTTAGGTTTTCTCTGATGAACTGATAATTTTTCTTTAGTATATGTATATGTGTATATATATGCACTCCATTTTGTTGAATTTACCCATTTCTGAAATAATTTGCTCCTGGGGAAAATATAAAAAATGTTTCCATATAGTATACTTTAAGAAATGTCACACAAATTTCCTCCAAAGATTTGTTTTCTCTGAGGGGGAGCTGCTTTACACACACACACACACACACACACACACACACACACACACACAGGCATGCACTCACACACACCACACACATGCAGTCACGCATGCACTGTATTATATAATTCAGCGATAGCTGCATGCCCTGTTCTTGCTCAAAAATATTGTCTTTTGGGGGAGGATTATTTATTTCTTTTCAAGTGGTTGTTCTACAAAACATTGTTATGAGTGGAAGGGAGATACCAATCAAATTAATTATTACTTAAGCTTATACATTTGTGAGTAGATTGGTAATGATGTTGACAGTTCAGTTGGAAACCAAGTGGAAGAACTTTCAATATTTTTCTTTTTTTGCATAATGATTTTGGGCACGGTTATCTTTGAAAACATACTGTTACAGTTTTTAGTCTCTCATACTGGAATACAGCTCCTACCATCTCTTTTTCAGAGCCACTTTTGGAATTATTTAGCTCTGATTCTTACTACTGAAATTGATAAATGTCATGGTAATCAAAACTAATGTATCTTTAGGAGTTATTACCTTATAAAAACAGAATTCCACTATAGTATTGGAATGTATTAATCCACTGATGAACCTTTTATATGAAATGTTGACACATTTGCATGTACCAACGTATTGATTTTTAGGATGATTTATGAAATTTTCTGGCAAGTTGAATGGTAGTCCCTATCAGGATCTTTGAAAATCTTTCTACTCGAACTAAGAACGGGGTCAAGACTTTAAGGTTTCTCCAAAAGTAACATATTTGCTAGGTACCAGAAAGTGATTCCAAGGAAATAAAGAATTTACAGAGCTTGCTCTTGGACTTTTATTTTTGTGTGTGTCATGGGGCTTGAACTAGGCCTGGGTGCTGTCCCTGAGCTCTTCAGCTCAAGACTACCACCCAACCCTTGAGACAAGCCCCTTTTCTAGTGATTAATTGGAGATGAGAGTCTCTGATCCTTTTGTGCCCAGGATGGATTTGAACCTTGATCCTCAGATCTCAGCCTCCTTAGTAGCTAGGATTACAGGTGTGAGCTACTGCACCTGGCTAAACTCTTGGACTTTTCTGAGACTGATTCTGAAAGAACAAACTAGCAGTTGGTGCAGTTATGTGTATGATGGGGCTAGTCCATGTAATGAATTTTTCTATTCAAAATATATTAACACACCAGTGGCCATGACTCTTCAGGATGATGTGCTCTTTCACTTCCTAAAGCCAATATAGGTTTCTTCTCTCCCTCAGTTTCCTCTAGTCTTGTCTAGACAGTCATGTATAACTCACATCTCTAAACCTTTTCCCTACCTTGACTTTCCCCTAATTTCTTCCATCAAAATGCCACCACTATTTACAATTGTATATTGCATTCTCACCCTTGGCACTCTGGGCCCTATTCACCAGGGCAGGCAGATCCTTTTGCAGCCCTCATCACTATGTATTTACTTATTCTGAGACAAAATATCCCCACTCCATCAGTAACATTCTGTTCATCCAAGAAGCCCAGCGTAAAGGCCAGCTGGCTTCTAAAAGGCCACTCTTTTGTCCTTCATCTCTCTGCCTTTTGACATATAGAATCACATTCATTATTGCATGACCACATCATATTTTATTTACACAGCCTAAGTGCATGTCTTCCTTCAAAGATTCGTTTTTCTAGACAGAAATGTATGTTCTGTACAATAACTAGCTTTCTTTTTGCTTTTCTACATCAGGGATTGAACCCAAAATTGTGTACATAATGCCAGGCAAGGACTCTACCAGGAACCTGTAACACCCTTGCCTCCTTCTCCCCTCACCTCCCTGTTCATTGCTGGTCACCAGCGTTCAGCACAGCTCCTTGCCAGCAATCATTTGAACTTCAATAAACAATGTGAATCTATTGCCACCTTGTCTGAAACCACTCAAAAGCATTATAAATGATTTTTTGCTTTGTATTCATTAGTTTCTAATTCATTTTACATTTACTTTTCCCATTAAATATAATATGAGAGAATTTCTGTGAAAATTTTGACACTAAATAATGAGTTTGGTCCAAAATGGTGGTGAAAATGGTTTTTTTTAAAGATTTCTCCATATTTCATATGTAGGAATATATAAATATTGCATATAACACAAAGATAATGCATATATATAACTAAATTAATTGCAAAATATGTCAAATTGAGGCATCAATTAGGATTTGAGTAAGGTTACACCGTTATTTTGTTATTAGTTAAAAATCTCAGTAATTCTCTTTTACCTTTTCACATGTTGTAGCACCCCATGTATTTATTTTCATACAATTCCAGACTGAATGACAACTAGATCTGAGGCCTCAAATTTAGCCCCTTCCCAGAAGAAAAGGCCTTCTGTAAGTAGAGAGTGTATGTCAACGACAGCCAACAGCCAAAACTGGGAAGAAAATGGGTGAAGAGAACATGTCATTTTCCAGGGAGGCAGAAGGTAATGCATAAATGACTGACAATCCAATTAGAGAGTTCTTTTTAGGGAAAAGTGTGGCAGAGTGGAAAGTTATGAACTACATAACACAGCATGACAAAAATTCCCAGGGCATCTAGTACCATTCCACTTTCAAATATATGTATGAGAAAAATCCATGAATAATGGATTTCATATAACATCTTTGCTATGCATTATTTAAAATATTGGTACTGACTGGAGGTGATCACACACTTTTCTCTTTACAGTTTAGTGATGTGGTTAATATTCTCTACCTATGATATCAGTGTAAGGACATGATACCGGACATGTTGTTTCAGAGGCTAAAACAGATTATCTGAATTTAGATAGAATTGTAAGCATTTAGAAACGTCTATTGCAAAACAATTTTTCAAAAGGTGTCAATATTTGTTTATTGCATTTTTTCAGACAGGAAGATTTAAAAATGCAGAGGAATGGGAGATGTATCTAAATTGTATTCTGGTTAATTTTTCTCTTTATTCTATATTTAATATCATGACAATATATTACCTTCTACCTTCTGTTTCTAGTTTCATGTACGTTATTCAGGCAAAACAGAATTAGAATATAAATAACTTAATTAGAATATCAGATTCTCCAGCTCCAAATTATGTTCACACCCACATCTGAATAGGGAAACAACTTAAGACCAAATGTCTACTTCAGAAGTTATCCACATTTTAGTTTTCTGGTATACATATACTAGTAACTAGCACAGTTACATGTTTTCAGAAAAATGTAATATATTCACAAATATATTACATTAGCTTAATGATATTTATGAAATGCCTAACATGTTCTGGCTTCTGGGATGGATGTGTACACAGTAGGTAATGTGGAACTTATCAATACCATGGGTTGATGTTAGATACCTTTTACTTTGTGGGTTGACTGAAATGATGCTAAATAAAATGAAAAAATATGAAAATATTCTGTTATATGCTCCATATACTTACATATATGTTTATATATTATGGTAAAGTTGTGATTTGTAATCTTACTGCTTTGTATATGTTTGTACACCCACCCATGTTTTTCTTTTGGAATTTCTTTTTGGTATTAATAAGAGTTCATTATGCATGTTGATATCAAAGTCTATGTTTATTATACATGCATATACAGTATATTCATATATCTACATACATACTTATACATACTGGAAGAACAAAGAGCTGCTTTGCAGAATAAGAGTGAAGATTTTATATGTTTAAAGTATATATATTGTATAGGATTATCTGTGTGTCAATATAGGCCTTACCACTTCCTGGTAGTGCCACGGGTTGTGACTTTGAGAGATGTTCAGTTGTCAAACTGGAGCACTGGTGTTTCACAAGATAAAATAGGGCTTTTTTTTCATATTTCTTCTACACTAAAAAGGGGGGGGGAAGATTATCTGAAAACTATTTTCCATGAGAACTCTAAACAACCCAGTGGGAAAATTGAGAATAACAAAATTTCAATTCTAGATATGGCTAGGATAAATTTATTCCTACCATTTACACTCTTAAGCAATGCTAAGAATTAAATAAGAACTTTTACAAGTCTGGGTTGAGTTTCAGTGCTCGAATGTCAAGCGATATTAAATCTCAATTTCTGAGGGTTAGAAACAGCAAGGCTCCACTTGCTCTTTTCATGGTGAGACTCTCAACATTCTTTATAGAGCTTGTCATGGTGTGTGTCCCAATTGCTGTCAAACAGGCTGCTATATATCTTGCTAAATGTAAGCTTGAATTAAAAATCTTCAGGCATTTATAGGAAAGTAGCTTAGATATAGCTGAGGGGATTCTGGGAAAGATAAATGTCTTCACATTCTTCCCATTAAGAACTGACCAGAAACAAGTACAAAGACTGTGTTCTGTTTAGAGTAGCTGAAGAAGAGTGATAATTTAATTAGTTTAAAATAAGGTTATAAGTGACAAGTTCTGTGTTCCACTAGATAATACATTGTCATTAAATGTTTTAAAACTAATGTATTCTCTGCCCACCCTTCCTCACACATAGAAAGGAAATGTAGAAGTCCTTTAGAAACTGGTTAACGTAGTACCTTATTGTATTTTTAAAATAAATACCCCGTTTCCTATATAAACTTGAATTGCTAGCAACCAGGAAGATTTAAATTTCCATTTTTTTCCTACCATTTCTATATCCCTAGAAAAGGGATGAATACTGACAAGAAAGCATGACTAGAAATCTGCCATTTTTTGTACCTCTGTGAGGTAGACTGTGAATCTTGACACTCAAAGTGGTACGTGCTGTTCAGACTGTAAGCACGGAGTTTCCCCCAAGAACTCAGTAGCTATCCAGTCTAAGAAGGTAGAAACCTTAGAATAAGACGGATCAATCTGGGAGCCCAGTTTGTGGCTGAAAGAAGGCCTGGAAGGATTCTGGAGAATCAGTGGTATGAGTCTACACTGAAAGCTTAAAGCTGGACTCTGTTGTCTGCAGGTGACTGCAGCATCAGTTGAAATACTTAAGAATCAAATCTACAAACAAGCAAACAAATCAAATACCCAAATATGCATTTACTTCCTCCTTCCACTTTTTGTTCCGTATAGGCTCCGAGCCTATTGGGTGATGATGTCATAGTTTCCTGTATTCTTTAGCTTTTTGTATTGACAAGATGCCAGAGAGAATTTCAAAGAGTTGAAGGAGTTGTGTTTTTTGTTGTTGTTGTTGTTTGAATTTACAGTTTCTCTAGCTTGATCCATGATTGGTTTGTTCCACTGCTTTTAGAAGTGTGGTCTGGTAGAACAACTGGCAGTTAGGAGTGTGTGGCACAGGAGTCTGTTCACCTCATAGTGCCCAGGATAGAGAGAGATAAGGAGGGATAGGAGATAGCCAGAGGCCCAGAGATAGGAAGCATGAGAGGGACAGTTGGAGATAGGGCAAATGTGAAGGCAGAAGAGAGGAAGGAAGAGAGAGGAAGACAGGGTCTTCATATCCCTTTCTAGGCACACCCACAGTGAGCTAACTTCCTTCCACTAGATTTTATCTCCTAAGGTTTGCACCACCTCTCAGCAGTGCCACAGGGTGACCTTTGGGTGATATTCAGATCCACACTGTAAAACTGCTATGTCTTTTTCATTTTTAAAAACAGAAATCAAGCCCTATCTGCGTTCATGTAGAACAGTATTCATTCTTGTCTAATATCCTAATTACAAAAGCAGTTTTCTGTAATTTATATATATTTCCAATTAGTAATAGAAATGTTTTCAACACAGACCTGAAAGCACTTTACAACACTTCCAGGAAGTTCACAGGTGTCTTGTACTCTATATAAAGGTCTTAAAATAAGTAACTTTGAAATAAGGGCAAATCACTTGAATGTTAGAACTTATTTTATTTTATTTTATTTATTTATTTTTTTTTTTGCCAGGCCTGGGCTTGAGCTCAGGGCCTGAGCACTGTCCTTGGACTTTCTCAAGGCTAGAGCTCTACCACTTGAGCCTCAGCACCACTTCCAGCTTTTTTTTCTATGTATGTGGTACCAAGGAATCGAACCCGGGTCTTCATGCATGCTAGGCAAGCACTTTAACCACTAGGCCAAACTCCCGGCCCTAGAACTTATTTTAAAACCAATAGTGAAGATGTGTCACTATCTCTATATTTGTCATGCTTATTTGCAATATTAGATTTTGGAAATTGGTCAATATCAGGAGCTTTACTTGGCAGAAAATATTTTAATATAAATTGCTTTGAGGGCAAAATCAGAGAAATTAAAGTTAGTAGAGCAAATCAAGTAACAGAAGAGAAAAGATAATATCATATAGTAAGCACAGTGGCTAGCCTCCAGTTTGCAGACGAGGAACTGAAATTAAAAGAAAAGTCTGTGCAGGTAGATCTAGTAGGTTCCAGTGTTTTCCTCTGCCTTCTCCCACTGTGTTTTGATTGTACCAGCAAGATGGTCATCCCTGAGATCTGATCTTTCTGAGATCAGATCCCCGAGATCTGATCATTCTGTTCATCAGTACAGACTTAATTAAAATGAAATTGACTTATTGTTTCAATTGGCCATTGGCCCTTTGACCAATAATATCATGTATTTCAAAAGAGCTGTGTAGGGTACACTAGTTTCTGGGTGAACTCTCTAGTTTTACTCTTCTCATTAATTTGAATGTAGGAAGATGGTAATACTATTGGGTCATCATTTAGAGGTTAGGTGCTGTGGGTTACACCTATAATCCTAGGCACTGGGGAAGCTGTGACTGTGAGGCTTATGGTTTAGATTAGCCAAGGCAAATAGTAAGGCTCACCCATTGCAAAGATGGGAGTCTCTTTTTGAATAACAGCTAAAGATGAAAAGGGCTGGGGATATGGCACAAGTGGTAGAGTACCTGCCTAACAAGCCAAAGCTGGAACTTCACAGCCCAGTGCTATCAAAAACAACAGCGAAGAATCATCCTTTAGATCTTGGTAATGTGCATTCAGTTTGGAGTCTGATATTGTGGTGAGGGTAGATGTTTGGAAGGGAAATTACAGAGAGATTTCTGTCTTGTAAAACAGTCTCACAAGAGAAAACCTAATTTCTTAAAAACTGATGATATTTTTCTTTCTTAAAGATCCATTATAATGTTTAGGTTTTTCTCTCTCTGTCTCTTTTTTTTTCCCCTTGGAAGTACTGGGGAGTTGAACTCAGTTCCTTGTGTTTGCTAGGCAAGCACTCTTGAGTACTACTTGAATTACAATGTTGTTATGTTTTCAGTGAAGTTAATAAACAAAGGAAAGGAAGATAATCTTCCCATTCAGATGATTCCTTTTGCTTTGCCTTTTCTCTTGCTTTCTCCCTCTATTAGGTACATCTATAGATCTCTATATATCAACAAGGCAACAAATACATGTACCTCTATAATCTACAAAAATATGTTTCTATATGTAAAGTAATAAAAAGCAAAACCACAGCTTAGTTTCCCATTTTTTTGGCAATAGATTTTTTTTCTTTTCTTATTTTTTATTGTGATTAATAGAAGGGTTACATTATATTCATCAGATAAAAGGTGCATAACTTCACAAACATTGATACTCTTTCTCATGACATGGTCCCCATTTCCCTCCTACCCTCCCCCGCTTATCTTGATTTCCCCCCTTCCCTATCCAATTTCAAATAACGAATTAAGCACCTATAAAATATATCAGATAACAAGGTGAAATATTGTAACAATTTGAGATAACCAAGGGATGGCAAAAGAGATGAGAGATAACATAGTAGAAATTAGTTTTTATCTTAATGCATATGTTGATTTTAAGATTTGCCCACTTGAAGGAGTCAGATTTGCATATTGTTTAACATCTTGATTTTGTTCGTGCTGTCCAAATTATATTCTTTGGAAAAGCATAACCCTCCCTCTCTTCCCAGTTCACCTCATATTTCATGACATTTTCTTGTATTTCAGCTGTTATTCTGCACTGAGCTTCTTAACAGGAAATGATACCTGTGAACCAAACTACATCTCTATCCCTGATGCGGGGACAAAGAGAGGTGTGTGGGTGAAAGTTGCTTGAGATCCTAGAAACAGGGAACCTAACCATATGTTCTATTTGTTTGTGAATTAGTAGCATAACTATATCTCATCCATAGAGGGGTGCTTCACAAAGATAAAGGGGTGCTCTTAATAATCACACTGGAACAATAGACACAAACTAGTAAAAGTACTAGACCAATTGGAATATATGGTCACTTTCTTTTAAAATTTCATATTAACATTATTCATATGGAAGTGTTTTGGGAATTTCACGAACATGTGTAAAATGTACTTTGATTGTATCCCCCCAATAACCCTTTCTTGGTCCCCTCTTCTCACTCACAGAATTGCAGATAAAATGTTGGATCCACAATCTTATATCAGAAGACTCGATTTATTCATATGAACTTTCATATTAGAACATTAGATATTTTCCTTTTCCTTCCTGGTGTGCTCTGATGTCACTTGCCTCTTCCACATTCAAACACCTGATAGTCTGTCCAAATGATGAACAATAAACACACATGTAACCGGTTCCCTTCTTATGCTAACTTTGAAGTAAGCCTTTTAGAAATTTTTTGGAAGTATTATTTTAAGATATTGTAATTTTTTGATCTAGAATATCAGTGCCAAGATCATTCCCTTTTTTGCCTTTCTATTTCTACTTCCAACTAATTATCTGGTTCAACTATTCCTCTATTTGTAAAAGTTCCCTACTTCCTCTTTTTCTATACTAGCTGAAGGACCTATTTCTTTAGGGGGTAAGGGAACCTCTTTTTTGTTTCTTTTTTATTAAAGAATTTATTAACATTGATTTTTACATCATATTTTAAATGGCATATTTAACAAACAAGTATTCAAGAAGGGAATCTCCATATACAATTACTGGCACTTAGATTTTAGAACATAAATAAAATGAAGCTGAGGGTTTGTATGTCATAAATACATATTAATCTATGTAATAATATATTATGTCTATAGAGTCATAGATTTTTATGTCTATGTAGTTGTGTTTACATTTTTGATACCATGTCCATAGCATTGGGTATGCAACTTTTGAGTCCTCGCTCTTATACTGTTTGGATCTAATAGCCACATATTAAGGATATCATGCGCCTTTTCAGGGAACCTCTTTTTAATCTAGAATTTATTGTCTTCATGTGTAAAACAGGAGTAAGTTCAAGAGATTTTACACTGGATCAAATGCAAAACATATCATATTGTCTAACAAACCATAGAAAACAAAATAAAGCCAACACAAACCTAAAAACACTTCAATTATATTCAGTTTTTAATAAACTTCAAAATATTTTGTTCATAAATTACTCTGTTCATCAGATGAGACACTTAATTAATCATCTTGAATACCAAGGGCTATGTTAAGAATTTTATAAATGAGAAAACAATGGATTACAAAGGAGAAAATTAATAAGCTTATTGCTTGTCAATTTTATTAGCATAATTTATGAACTAGCTATTGATTTTATCATTTGATGCAGCTATCGAAACAAACTTTGAAGCCAACTGAAATAAAAGGATCTTTCACAACTAGAAATAAAGAAATGGTTGATTATTATATCCTTTCTCTCTGGAGTCTCCAAATGAGAAAGAGTTGTTTATACCAAACATGCAATCTGATTTAAAAAAAAAATACACTTTGAAATGAGTTTAGTTGGCAGGGAGAAATTTGGTGACTGAAATTCAAATTTCCAATTTAAGTGAATTCACTTAAACATTGTTTTCCCAAATAGGTATTTCTTTGTCCTTCCTAATTTCTATATCTTTATTCCTTTTTCTTATTTTTTTTTTTTTGCCAGTCATGCGCCTGAGCTCAGGGCCTGAGCACTGTCCTTGGACTTTCTCAAGGCTAGAGCTCTACCACTTGAGCCTCATCACCACTTCTAGCTTTTTTCTATGTATGTGGTGCGGAGGAATCGAACCCAGGTCTCCGTGCATGCTAGGCAGGCACTTTAACCACTAGGCCAAACTCCCGGCCCCTAGTACCGCAAAATTTATTTCCTAGATACCAGAAAGATATTACAACATTATGTGTTCTTGGTAGAAAAAGGATCAATTGAGTTCTTTGATAAGATTAATCTTGCTTAATATATAAATTGAATTGACAAAAGAGAAACTAAAGGTTGATACTCCAAATAGAAGACTCCTGTGAAATAAGATTACTTTAGGCTTTATAATCAGTTTCAGAACCTAAGCAAGATTAAGTTGAAAAAGATTATAAAAGGAAAAAATGATGATATT
Organism: Megascapheus bottae; assembly: GCF_031878675.1. Taxonomy (NCBI): domain Eukaryota; kingdom Metazoa; phylum Chordata; class Mammalia; order Rodentia; family Geomyidae; genus Megascapheus; species Megascapheus bottae. Next base: position 18,165,320 of record NC_143532.1, on the reverse strand, counting down.
TTATAGTTAGACTCCTTACATACAAAGATAACGTTATCAATTTTTTTTTTTTCTTTTACCAGTGCTGGGAATTGAACTCAGGGCCTGAACACTGTCTTTGGGCTTTCCTCAAGGCTAGTACTCTACAACTTGAGCCACAGCACCATTTGCAGCTTTTCCTATGTATGTGGTATGTGGTATGTGATACTGAGGAACCGAACCCTGGTCTTCATGCTTGCTTGGCAAGCACTCTACCACTATGCCAAACTCCTGGCCCATGTCACCAATTTTCAATTGAATCACTCTCATGGTCGGAAGTGGAAATCGTGAGGTAGCTTCTGATATTTTTAAAGAAAACATCATCATATATGTTGGCATTTTGGGATGTTATCCATCAGCCATGTGAAATGTATGTCTAGACTTCAAAAGTTCTATTTGGCGACACATACTGAAGAATAGGAAGCAAAGGACCAATGGATTTCATATAACTCAGACATGAATTTAAATCCTTGGTAGGGCACAGGTATCTCATTGAGTGGGATGACCCTCTAGGAAACCACTGATAAATGGTACATTGTGATTGGAATTCAGCCTCCTAGAATAAGCAAAATGTCTGAGGGAGTCTTAAATCTCATATAAATAGAATTCTCTGCTTTAGAAGACTGTTCAGATAAAGCTCTGCTGAAGCTCTGATACTAGGGTCCTAGCTAAAAGTCTGAAAAGACTGGAAATTCAATCTTTTCAGTGTTTTATGAAGGTTTGGTACTACTTTCTAGTTGATTGTTTCAGAGTGAGGAAGAAAAATGGTGGCTCAGATAATCCTCCACCTCTCCCAAACATATAGTTTCAGATGAACAAAAGAAGTGAATTTCTTATACTTTTTATATACTTGTTAAATATAAAAATTGGAGATAGGAAGCTGGAATCTTGTCCTAAGATCAACCCTGGAGAAGTTTCATGAAATCATTTGAAATCTTGCCTTTAGTTTTCTTAAAAGACATGAATTTTTGTTTAATTAGTCATATCCACTTAGAATGAACCTTATAATAGAATACACCATCCTTCTGAAGATCTTAATTTTAATCCTAGAACTGTCTGCAATTGAGCTAGGTGAATTTAGGAGAAAGTATAAAAATAATGCCGAACGTGGGAAATACTTTATCAACATGTACTGTATAGATGAATGAAACTTGATAGACCTATGTGGAAAGACAGGAAGAAATAGTAAAAGATGGTAATGAAAAAAAAAAAAGTGGAACTTTCAAATCAGTGAAGACCTGGAAGTGTAATTAGATATCCTCCATGCCTACAATCCTTTGAATACTGGGCAGCTGAGGACCCCAGCTAAAATAGAATTTTAGCAAATTATGGCCAGGCCTGATAAATAGTATCTTATGTATTAATAATAAATTTTCAAAAAATTCATTGTTTTTAGTGTTTCTTCCTCCAGAAATGATACCTAAGCATGAGAGAGGCTAAGTACCTTGGCAAGGGTTGTGCATAGGAGCATTGAGTTCTACCTGTGACTGGCCTGTGCTAAATCTCTCAACGTTATAACTTCCCTTTTTGTTCTCTGCTGCTTAGTAATGGCAGCACAGTAATGGAGACTCTTTGGCTTCTTGAAATGTGGCTCTCATCTGGTCTTGTTTGAAGTAATAGTTTAGCAAGGCCAAAATTTTATTTCTGATTCCAACTGAGTTTCTTCCAAGCTGTAAGTCTGAGAGGAATCACCAATGCACAGGACTGGAGGATGTGATATAATGGTACCTGAAGGCTAGGAAGCTGGTCTGTGGGACATATTGTTATTTATAGAGTTACCATGAAACTTGGCTTGGGACCCAGTCCTCTATATTGGAGCCAGATTCTGTCTTTGGCTAATTATCATGCTTCCAGGAGAAAAAGAAATAATTGTTGGTGAGCAGCAGAACTATTAATCATTAACTGTGTGTCATCTTCTTTACAATCACATTTCTAGTAGAAATGGATAATCACACTCTTTTGCAAGTGGTCAAAATAATGTGCGTTCTGCTTTTATTACATATATATTTTTGCAGTTCTTTTTTAAGGTTTTATTAACATCATACTTCAAACATTATGTTTAACAAATGAATATTCAAGAAGGGAATATCTATCTATATATAATCACTGGCACATAGATTTTAGAACATAATTAAAATTAAGCTGTGTCTTTGTATGTCATAGATACATTTTAATCTGTGTAATAAAACATTATATTTTAAGCTTTGGAAATACCAAGCTAATCACTAAAGGTCTCCTGTTTTGCAGTATGCAAACATATCTTATTGATGCACACAAATATACAGAGAAAGTAACAGGCATCATCTAAGACTATGATGATCCTAGTCCTTTCCAAGTCTAAGGAGGTAAAAATATTTGTGCACATATCATTTACACAATATCTATGCAGTATATTTCTTATCTCACAAATTACTCTAGATGTAACCAACAACATGTCTAAATACAGATATAACTTTCTATTCACATAGATACAAGGAAGTAAAAACATAGACACTATGTAAAATAGAGGTTGAATCTCAGTTCTGACATTCACCATCTGTGTGGCAGTGAACATAAACATTCTCAACATTGGTGCCTGCCTTTACAATATGGGCTATAATTTGTGCTTTAAAATATTCCTATGAAGTTTAAATGGGATACCACATTTAAAATGTACTGGCACAATAAATGTTACCCAATGATTCATTTAGCATTCAGAAACATTCATTTCTTCTCTCTAAAATATTAGACTCTAGTATGATGTCCATATTCTTGTTTTATAACTTGGCATGCATCGTAGAACAAAATGAAGTTTGGCCCCTTTAGTTCCCGAAACTATCAGACATTTGGTGAGTAAACTAAAGCACAGTATTGTGGATTTGGACACTAGATTTAGCATCACTAAGCAACAAGTTTGGGCTTCTTCCAGTGCGATCACATGAAATACAAGCCACCATCCTTCTGTTACATCCCATAGAACTGTGAACAAAGTAAAAACAGAGATAACCCGAAAATGAAACCCATTTACCAACTCTATTTCAGGGCAGGTATGTGTAATAATACCAATTTTGCATACCTAAGATATGTTTGGTTTCATTATGGCATAGGCTTTGGAGGGTAATAAGGTATTTTGGTTGAACTGCATACAATTCTACACCATGTCAAGCATAGGAAGGAAAGATTTCTGGCTTGTAAAGAGAGAACTGGAAAGTACAAGGACATTTTAGTGGTTTACCTTGCTATTCCTAATGCTTAGTTTCTTACTACCTTCTTTTTTTTTTAAAGTAAGATATACAGTGTTGCCAAACTTCATTTCTCATCTGACAAGAGTTGTTTCTGCTTTCTGAACTAGTTGGTATTTATCCACTTCACTGTGTTTCCAAGCTTATGAACTTAGATAAATTCCTGTAATAAGATTCTGTTGAGAATAGAGCTCTTGGTTAAATATAGCAGTTTTTTGTTGTAAGAGCTTTCTTAGTTTCTAATTATTTTATTATGAAAATAATGCATGTAGATGGTAATAAATAAACACATAGTAAAAACCTACTAATAAATGAAAAGCTAATTTCTTTTACATGCTCCTGTTTTTTCCCTCCTTAGTCAATTAGCATATAGATGATAATACATCTGTTTCTAGAGAAAACAAATATTTGTTATAAACTGTCCCACATACAAATAGATGTTGTAAATATATTATTTTGCTCTTTTACACAATGCATGTTCATTTTAAGTATTTTTACGGTGAGGGTTTTTCATGTAATATATCTCGGAGGAAGCTACTTAAAAAATGGAATAGTGCAATCTGAATATTCTAATCACTGTTCCAAAACTTAATAATAAACCCACCAGGTTGAAACACATGTAAAGAAGAATCACCACTACTTTTGAAACAAAAGTAGAGCCAAATGTATTTTTGTATCCTTCAAAATATTGAAATATATGGTAGAACCAAAGGATTCAGATAAGTGCCAAATCCATTTCAGAAGATATAGAGACAGACAAAATTCAGGCAACTGATTTTTTTTTCAGATTTATTATTACTTGAGGAAAAGTACATACTGGTAGTGAAATCATCTTGGCAAAACAAAAGCATAGTCAAAACTTTTATATATTTAGAGATATAGATAAATGTTAGTGGAGTGCAGTATACTTCAAGTGAGTCATTTGAGATGAAAACCACACTTAGTAAATCATAAATAATGGAAAACTTTGAAAACTAATGTGGCAACAAAATCTCATAATCCCAGTTGCCCGGGCTACATGCTAAATGGTTAGCCCAGTTTGTACTATGTGAGACTTTGCTGAGGGATAGGGAAAGACAGAGAGAGGGAAGGAAAGAGAGAAAGAGAGAGAGAGAGTGTGCTTAAAAGCAGCTGAATAGAAATGAACTATCTCACAAAAGGAAGAAATAATTTGAATAATTCATCAGAAAATATGGGGGCCAGAAGATTCTGGAATTACACATTGAAGTGTTGAAAAATTGAAGAAATTAAAGTGTTGAAGGTAAAAATAAATTCAATTATTTTCTTCCCAGTCCAAGTATCCCTCAGGAATACATATGAAATAAAGACATTTTTAGATGAAAAACAAAAACCCAAGAATTTGTTGCTGGCTGAACTGCACTCAAAGAAATGCCAAGGGAAGTTTCTTAGATCAAAAGAAAATTATATGGGATGAAAATCAGATATTCAAGAAGAAACAAGGAATATGAGAAATTTAGATTCTCAGGAAAATAGAGGATTTCTCTTAGTTTAAAAATTATGTACAAAAAACAAGTAGAGTACCTACTTGTGGACTTGTCAGCATGTAGATTTAATACATATATGAACTGGATCCTAAAGGAGGGAGATAAATGTAACCACATGATTACAAGTTGTTTATCTTTTATGTGAAGACAATATTCTATATTTGTAAAATATATATGAAACTAATTTCTCTAGATTTTACATGAATTAGAACAATAGCAATTCTAAGATGACTGTGCCAATGTATGGCAGTCACTAGGCCAACTGTCTCAAAGGTATCATGTATATAACTAAAATCCAATAGATGAATTTAAAAATAATTCCAAAAATAACCAAATAATGTTAAGCATGTTAGGAGACAAAGAGCATAGATATAATGACCAAATCAGAACAAAACTGGAGACCATGTAGCAAACATATATAAAATATGTAGACCTAAGTCTAATCATGTTGAATATTATAACAAATGTTAATGGATGAAATAATCCAAATAAAAATAGTTAGTTGGGCAAAGCCCAACTTTACAATGTTGACAAATTGGTCAAGGTCACAGAAATATTCAAAGTAATAGGTGGGAAATATGTGCTATGCAGGTAGCTTAAAAAACCTGGAATGATTATTGTGATATCAGAGAAAATTGAATTCAGTATAGAATATTACCAATAATATAGATGTTTCATGATGTTAGAAGTTAACTTATTTAAAAATATAACTATTATAAATGAGTATGTATCCAATAACAGAGCATTGTGATATGGGAAGCAGGAATGGACTCTATTAAGAAATAAGTAGTTCTAATTCTATGTTTTCTATAAGATAAGCAGTTCAAACATGATGACACATTGTTATGAAATTATATAACAGACAGGACTAATTAATGATAAAAATAATACAATCTTAGCCTCTGGAAATACGGATAGCAATTACTTAGAAGTTGTAGAATTGAACCTTCTGGAATGATTATGATTCCCTGCTCTTTAGTGGGGTTCAATTATATTTAACTATGTCAATCTGTATCATTAGTTATAAATTAGAAAGCTAAATCAGACAAAATAGCTGTAACTAGATTTTAAACTCTAATAGTATGCAGGTGGAAATACATAGATGTACATTGATATCTATATTTAGTGGTTAATAGGATCTTTTCGTATTCAGTAGTTACAGTAAACCAGTCTACATCCACTGTTGATCCAGAGCCTTATTAATTCTATCTGCAATTAAGAATTGGCCAAAAATTATACCACTGCTTATAACAACAGCTGTTATTTGGACTCAGGTTTCTGATTTCAGAGTGATATAATGAGTCTGAATTGTCCTGTCAAAATGTCAGAAAGGTTAGAGATCCAGATAAAGTCCAGATAAGGAAGGCCCAGGTAAAACAAGCAGTTTGAAGAATAATCAATAAACTGTACTTAACTTGTCATACAGTTTTGAAGATACCTTTAACACTAATATCCCTTTCTCCAGAGAAAGGAAGGGAGAGAAAAAGCTCAGAAAGGGAAGTAAACTACCCAAATGCACACAGCTAGTTTGTTAGGATTTTAACTGAAATCCAAATTATTTTTTTTCTCTCCATTGTGTATTAATGGAAAGTGAGACCAAGAAATGTATGTTACTTACGTTGCTTTACTTTGCAGAGGCTGGTCATGCTGATGTGGGAAAAGCCCTGTGGTACACCCTAAGTCTCATCTAAGCCAACATCTGTATGTGGACTGAAATGGACCTTCACATTTTCCTGGGGAGTAAGAATATCAGTTACCTTCCATGCTTGCTGGCAAGAGCTCAACCCTGCAAACTAGGATGGTGGTCAAGAAGTTGAGGGAGGGTAGGTCTGAGTTTTTCTTCGAATTAGAGTTTCTAAGTTAAGTTCCTGTTTGCAGAAGTTCTTGTTCTATACAGAAAACCCATGAAGACTTTGGTGGTGGAAAGAAAAGACTGATTTAGCCCTTATACCTTGAGTTCTAAAATATCATCTCTGCTTTAAATCCACTAAATCATTTCTGGATGTTTTCAGCACTAAATCAATGCAAGAGGCATTTATTTTCTTTTGTTTTCAAAGCCTGCTCTATTTTTATATTTAATCTATAAAGTAAGCTCCATCCAGTGAAATAGTTTTCCTTTATATTTATTATATTTATTATTATTATTATTAGTTTTTTTTTTTGGTCAGTCATGGGACTTGAATTCTGGGCATGAGCATTGTTCCTGAGCTCTTTGGCTCAAGACTATTGCCCTACCCCTTGAGCCACAGCACCACTCTGGTTTTCTAGTGGTTAATTGGAGATTAGAGTCTCATAGATTTTAGTGCTGGGACTGGTTTTGAATCATGATCCTCAGATCTCAGCCTCCTGAGTAGCTGGGATTATAGGCGTGAGCAACCTGTGCCTGGCTTATATTTATTATTTATATTTTTTATTATCTTTGAGTAACTGTACAAAGAGGTTACCATTCAATGTAGTCTACAAGTGCAACTTATATTGACTGATGCCACCCTTTTCTTCATTCTCTCTTATCTTTTCCCAAACCAACCTTTCACTTCAGGTTTTTTGGTTTCATAGGATGTATCTTGAATATTTCACTACATGCTCCCTCCATCCAGGCTTATTTATTTTTTTACTTTTAACTGAATTCTTAGCTCATACTTTCTAAAATTTTCAGATTGTCTAATTTTTCATCATTATTGTTATTTTACCATATCAAACGGAAATTATAATGAGGAATTTTGTTTTAGAAAGCACAATTTACTTACACTTTGCCAATAGCACTTATTTATTTTGTTCTTTAAAGACAGTAAAAATCATCACTTCTTTAGTTTAGGACCTCTAGGTATTATATTTTGGTCAGCCAACCGTTCATGCTCAGTTTCTATTTTTCAATGCCATAGTTTCTTCTAGTAATAGTATTTTATGAACTTTTCCTAAAACTCATTTTGAGGTACAAGAGAAAGAAATACTAGAAATCTGTCCTAGTTGCCATCTACTTACATCCACATCGATTTTGAAAGATCTACCTATACTTGATTGCTCTAAGTTTAATTTTCCTCACATAGTTATTTCCATAAGTATTCAGTTGTATTTTCAAACTCTTGCTTTCCAACTCCAGTAACTTGTTAAATTCAAATAACTTGTTCAGTAACTCTTTTTGTACCAACATTCACTGATTAGAAAACCCATGACATCTGGTGAAGTAAAGCAAATCCTAACCCCTCCCTTTCTTTTTTCCAACAATCATTCTGGCTATTATTATTAGATGTCCAATTTTCAATATCTTTTGTGTGTTTAGCTGATTGAATTAACTCCTCAGTTTTTCTGTCCAGTTTTATATAGGATCTTGTTGAATTAAAACTATGAATTAGGATGAGTTTTCTACTGGTATCTTTCAAAAAGAAAATATATCTTAACTAATTTTACTCTGAATATGGTAGAAATTTTCGTTAGCAATATCAAGAGTCATTTTCTCAGAGTAGAATTCTGAGAATAGGACTATGGACTGTGTTAGAGGGGACATGGACTGTGTTAGAGAGGATAGAAGTTTGTACGATATATTTGCTTTTCTGAGACTGTAGTTGGTGCATGCCCTGTTTTACATTGCTCTCTGACTCAAACAGAAAACCTCAACGTTACATTCTCGATTTTTTTTTAAAGAGCAATTGTAATAAAGCATCCATAAAACATGACTTCTACAATGAAAACTAGCAAACTGGAGAGCCTTGAAGAAATTGAAGATGACACTAAGAAGATAGATCTCCCATGTTCATGAATTGGCACAATTAATATTGTGGAAATGATTACTGCCAAAAGCCATCTAGCAATCCAGTGCAGTGCCTATTAAATGATGATGTCATTCTTCCTCGAACAGAAAAATAAATCTCAAAATTTATAGAGAAGCAGAAACTAGACACTAAATAGTCAAAGCAATCTTTTTTTATTCTTTATGGTTTTTTTCATATATTATTATTGTAATTAATAGAAGGGTTACATGATGTCTGCCAGATAGGAGGTGCATTAATTCACATACATTGATACCCTTTCACATATCTTACCTCCCCCCCACCCCTCATCTTGTTTTCCCTCCTTCCCTATCCAATTTCAAATAACCAAATACAAATATATCTGATATATCAGGTAACATACAGGGATAATGTAACCATATGAGATAACCAAGGGACAGCAAAAGAGATGAGAGATAACATAGTACCTTAAGGACAACAATTATTCATTATATGGCTTATGTTTCTATATTCTAGAGGTCCTTTCATTTAGCGTCCTACTATATGGCCTTTTGTATCAAGGTTTTGCTCTATTGAAAATCTCTGCCAGGAGAGCCCAAGGTTTCTACTGATTATGACAAACGAGGGAAACCATTGAGCCTAAGTTCCTTTGAGTCTGGCTTACTTCACTTAGTATGATTTTTTCTAAGTCTTTCCATTTCCTAACAATGTCATTCTTTCTGACAGCAGCATAGAATTCCATTGTGTACAAATACCACATCTTATTGATCCACTCATTAACTGAGGGACATCTAGGTTGGTTCCATATCTTTGCTATGGTGAATAGTGCAGCAATGAACATTGTTGTGCTGGTGGATTTAGTATGTCTGTGTTTCTGGATGATTGGGTAAATGCCAAGTAGTGGAATTGCTGGGTCATAGGGGAGTTCTATGTTTAATCTTTTGAGGAACTGCCATACTGCTTTCCATAGTGGTTGAATGAGTTTGCACTCCCACCAACAGTGTAGTAGTGATCCCTCCTGGCCATATCCCCTCCAGCATCTGTTGTTATTAGTCTTGATCCTGGCCATTGTAACTGGAGTGAGGTGGAATCTTAGACTTGTTTTGATTTGCATTTCTTTTATGACCAGAGATGTGGAGCATTTCTTCATGTGTCTATAGGCCATTTTTGTTTCTTCTTCAGAGAAGACTCTCTTTAAGTCTTTGGCCCATCTTTTAATGGGATGGTTGTTACTTTGGAGATTAGTTTTAGATTGATTAAATTTTTTGAGCTGTTGGTATATTTTAGATATGAGGCCTTTGTCTGTTGTATGGTTGGTGAAGATCTTCTCCCACTCTGTAGCCTTCCTAATTAGTTTACTAGCTATGTCCTTTGCCATGCAAAAGCTCTGCAGTTTAATGCAGTCCCACTTACCCAGGCTTTCTCTGATTTGTTGTGATTCTTGGTCCTTATTAAGAAAGTTTCGACCTGTTCCAAGGAGGCCTAGTGTATCTCCTATTCCTTCTTGTAAAGCTTTCAGAGTGTCGGCTTTTACCTCCAGGTCTTTGATCCATTTGGAGTTAATTCTATTCCAGGGTGGCAAAGAAGGATCCAACTTTAGTTTTCTGTAAGTGCTTAACCAGTTCTGCCAACACCAACAGTACCAGATGTGTGACATCAGATGGCAGAAGAGTAAACCTAGACCTTTATCGCTCACCCTGTCTAAAAATCAACTCCAAAAATGTAAAAAAAATCTGAGAACATTATTTAAATGTCTATTCTGATTTCTTTTTCAGGAATTTCTTCATTATTTCTATAGCATTGAATTTTGGAGATTTATTTTCTTCCTTTGTTTAATTCTTCTCTTATTATTTGTACACTTTTTAACTATGTGTTGAGATTCGCACTTTTGGAACAACAGTGACTCCTTGCAGTCTTCATGGGCTGGCTTTGCTAAAGAAGGCCAAATAGCTTGTATGGCCACTCTAGGTGTAATTGAGATCTTCTGGTGTTCTTGGGGGCAGGGAAGCTATGACATGTCATTTCTAGGCCCATGTGAGCAGAGGTCTTGTTTCTTTGTAAGGTGCTCACATGTCCTTATTTTTGTTGGCACCTGTGGGCATCACTGCAAGAGCTCTGTTCAACTGCATGTCCTTCTCACTGTCCCTTGCTTTGGTGGCTAATATGTGTCTGAAGTAGGGGGCTAGCTGATAGTACCCCAAGATAGGGGAGATTGAACCTCTCCATGTTACAGATCTAAAAATATAAACCTGGACAATTGGACGCATGTTATAGTCTCTGCCTCCAAGGGAGAAGCCATCATAGCCAATGCCTTCTCTCCTAGCACTGAACTTTGTAGTGAGAGTGTAGTGTGGGCAGAGTGAAATTGCCTTTTTAACCTGTTTGCTCTTGTTAGCCTGGGGCACTGCAACTTTTTACTTCAATTCTGGAAGTCTCATAAAAGTATTTTGGTCCCTATATCATTTCCAGATTGATATTTCTATAAGTTACCAAGGGCTAAGATTTCTTTTTCCATCATCTTATTTTTCCAGTTTTATAATACCCACATTCCAGAATTTCAGAGACTACATGTAAAATAAAAATCTTGACATGTTTTTCACATCAGCTCTGTAGACTTAAAACAGAGGAGGAAACAATAGCTGGAAGTTTCTTTTTAGATTTGCTTTATTTATTTGTAAGTCTCTCTTAAAGGTAAAATAAGCATCTTGTCCATACTTTCTTAAAAAATGTGAATACTCAAAACAATGACAATAAAGAGATAAAAGAATGGCTTTCAATAAATTTCACAGATCTGAGTTATAGACTAAGTGTCTTCATAATTATTACAAGAGGTACATTTCTTTGGTATTAATATTTGAAGTGTGATCTCATTTAGAACAAAAATTCTAGCCACAGCCATAAGTTATCGTTATGCAATTATTCCCTGATATAATTGATTTTTCCCTTGGTATGTTTCATCTGATTTGTAATGGTATTTTTAGAAATGATACTGCTAAAATATTTACATGATAAAATCTTGAAAAATGGTGAAATTACCCTACTACTCTACCTCTGCTGAACATTAACTGTTTTTGAAGATTTTGTCAGACACTCAAAATGCCAGAGTACATGAACTAAGCAGACAAAATATGAGCAATTTCCACCCAACAAAATTGAAAATAAAAGAGACAAGCATTTTCAGATGACCTATCATCAATCTGTGTTAACTTCCCATCAAATTCAGGAGAGAATAAGCATGCCCTTTTGGTACTTTCCTTGACAAAGAAACCTCACTGTCTGACTTATAGTAAGGAGTAAGTGCTTTGGAGAGCTGCTCCAGCCAGAGGCAGCTCTGAAGAGTTATAAGTCCATAAAGAAATGTTTTCTTTAAGTAGCATTCACACCCCCAGACTCCACAACATCTCATTAGCTTTCGCTTTCAAGTGTCCTTAATTGACAGAATAAATTTTCGTTAGAAGCTACATTCAAATCTCTCTTCTTGCTTTTATAAGCGATTATATTAAAAATAGGAGAATGCAAATAATTTAATAATATGCTGGTCATTACTAGTTTTTTTTAATTCCTTACTTCTTTTGCTTAAAAGGCGCCTGTGTAGACTCACTTGACAGGCTGGATAGGGTTGAGTTAGATGCCCCTAAGATAGGGCGTAAATATGACCACAAATTAAATCTTTCCTTGGGGACACATGCTATTATATACAGTGTTCACCTAGAATTAAAAAGAAAAACACATAAGACATTTTTAAGTTCTTGCTCTGAGAATCTCTTCAACCTGGGCCAGGGAAGCACTTAACTAAATAAAACATTACTTCAGACAGTTGTAAGTGGTTTCCATATAATATCCTTTCCAGTAAGGCAGGAGCTTTATTTGTTTTATTCATTAATGTGTCTTACATCACCAAACACTGCCCAGCTAATAGTGGACTTGGGATAAATGCTCGTCAAATGGATGATGATGATGCTGGTGATGATGATGACATGATGGAAAATGACAGGAATGCAGAGAGCTATGCTGATGTGATGGTGATGGACGTGTGCTTTAAAAAGATCCCATTTTGTGTGGGAGCTACAGAATCAGAAAGAGCCAGTTATGAGTGCATCTAGTTATAGAGAGCATCCTGGAGCAAAGGAGTCCTGAAAAGACTGGAATATGGCAGGGGTGTGGTAACTGAGGATTTACCAAGGCCACTGTGCCAGGCATATCATACAGGATGGGTGGATGATAAGGGTGAAAAGATGGGATTGAGCCACACAGTGGGATGTGCTGTCTCATAGCAAATGCTTGGTCTTGGTTGTTGCTGGTTGTTTTTTTTTTTAATCTTTGAATATAGGAGTTTCAATTCAACATATCAGTTTATGGGTATAACGTGTCTTGATCAATTGTGACCTCTTCCTTTATTCTCCTTCATTCCTTCCAAACCCACCTATTTCTGTTTTCACTTATGTTGATTTTAGTTTTTGAAGTTATTACAAAACTTCATGCAAGTGACTAAAGTATTTGAATGTCTTCTAATGACAGTCCTTTTAATACAGCTTAGGAACAAGCACTTCTGTAGGAGATCTTCTTTGAGAAGGAGATTGTAAGTTATGCAGATGGAGGGAATTCTGTTCGTAACATAATAGTAATGATAACAGGATTTTCTAATAGTATGAATGTAGGTGATGGTAGAAAGGCAATTCCAAAATGATTTCTTTGAAACTTTTTTTCTGATAGGAGTTTTATTCCCTTCTGGCATTTATCTAGTTACTAAGTGACTTCATTTTTCACAAACTCTACCCAATATACCAAGAAAGGGTTTTTAGGAAAAGAAATTTATCACAGAGAAATAACTTTTAGTCTTCCAGTTCTCATTTTTTTTTTGTCAGTCCTGGGCTTGGGCCCAGGACTTGGACTTCATCAAGGCCAGCACTCTACCACTTGAGCCTCAGCACCACTTCCAGCTTTTTGCTATGTATGTGGGGTACCGAGGAATCGAACCTGGGTCTTCATGTATGCTAGGCAAGCACTCTACCACTAGGCCAAACTCCCAGCCCCTCTTGCAGTTCTCATATATGGTGATATGTACTCATTTTATGACAGATAGGGAAGATTGTTAATGGATTAAAAGCAAAAACTTACATATTGAAAGACTTCAGAATTCATGAAGAGAGCTTGATCAGAGGGCAATTAGAAGCAGAGAGCCATAGCCCTGAACGGCACTCTGTAAATTCAGGTGTGCATGTGAACTCTAAAAAACATATTTATGCAAAAATCCTAAAGGATTGAGCTTTGTGGATGAGGAAAGTGTCTGGAGAGAGCTGAGATTTTTCTTCTCAAAGCTTCCATTCTTTTATTTCAGTCATTTTACTTGGAAATTATGCTATAATGTATTCAATACACCTTACTCTTCTAATTCTAATGTAATTTGAACTTAACCTTGCTTATCCATGGTAACTTTAATGTAATAATAGCTACCATTATTGAGTGCTTAATATATTCTACCTGCTGTATAAAATCATTTTTACTTATGCTTTTTATAGCTTTCTGAAGTAAAGTCTACCCATTTTTTTATGATGATAAAATCATGGCTTATGGAGTTAGCTCATTTACGTGACTTAGATAGTAAATCAATAAAAGCAAATAAAATAACCAGATCTTTGGTAGTTTTAGGAAATGGGTAGGATTCATTGTATAACGGTTACCGATAACATTCCTTTCCCTAGAGGGAAAACTCAGTGACATCAGTATTATCCTATATAACGGGTATCTTTTTCCTTTACTTTCTAAAGTGTTGAGAAGGGACACCACAGATCAAATGGAACCACAGGGCCAGAAGAACCTGATTGTGCCATTATGCTCACAGAAGAGGTATCTGGATTAGAAAGAAAGAGGGTTGCATAATTTCCTAGCTCCATTAGCAATTTGCAAAGCACTTTCTTAGGAGAAAAGTTGCTAAGGAAGCAATAATAAGGATTGAGATTATAAAACAGTAAAATCATTATAATAATATAGAAATGTAATAATAGAAATAAAACTTAAAGGGAACACTAGAAGAAGAAAGAAAAGAGAGAGAGCAAAAGGCAGGAGAAAATGGGGGAAAAAAGAAGCAGAGAAGTGGAAGGAGAGAGTCCGTTATATACATCATCTCCTTTTATTTGCACTAACTCTCTACTTTTCACATGAAGTAGCTGCACATAGAAGGCTTTGTAGCTAGAATCATCTCACACAGTGAGAAATTCAACACTTTCTTTATTTTATGTGACTTGGAATTTATTTCTTGGGTTAAGAGACTATATTCTTATAAAAAGTCACAGTAGAAATTTCAGATGACTTACAGAGAACAGAGGTTGCAAGTAAATCAGAATTATAAATATGTTTATGATATTATAATTTATATAATATCTTGTTATTGTAAGAGCTCATAATGTGATATATCAAATTCTATTTTTAAAGTTATATTTTTGATATCCCATACAGTATATTTCAACTTAATGATGATACAAAATGAAAATTTGTTTTTAGGTCATTTGAAACTAAATAAATGGCAAGCTACTGATTTTGTATATAACAACTGAAATAAAACTAGACACTATTTTCATCATGCCTCTTTTCTTTTTTTGTCTATATAGGTATATTTATTTTTTCATATACTTTTTGTACTTAATAGAAGGGTTACATTATATTCACCAGATAGAAGGAGCATTACTTCACAAACATTGATACCCTTTCTCATATCTTGGTCCCCATTTCCCTACCCCCAGCCCCGCCCCTCATCTTATTTTACCCCCTTCCCTTACCTATTTCAAATAACCAAATAAGCATATATACAATATATCAGATAACAAGGTGAAATACTGTAACACTATGAGATAACCAAGGGACAGCAAAAGAGATGAGAGATAATAGTACATTAAGGACTACAAAAATTCAACACTTTTTAAAGGAAATTATACTCTTAACCTTAATATACAAAGTCTGCATGTGGAGCAAATATAAAAGTAAAGAATAGCCGGGCGCCATGGCTCACGCCTGTAATCCTAGCTACTCAGGAGGCTGAGATCTGAGGATCAAGGTTCAAAGCCAGTTTGAACACAAAAGGACCTGAGACTCTTATCTCCAGTTAACCTCTAGAAAAAGGGAAGTGGGGCTTGGCTCAAGGGTAGGGGGGTAGCCTTGAGCTGAAGAGCCCAGGGCAACACCCAGGCCCAGGGGTAGGGCGGTAGTCTTGAGCTAAAGAGCTCAAGGACATCATCCACACATCATGACCCACAAAAAAAAAAAAAAGAATACTAGTCAACAAAGAGTGACTTTATCCTTAGATAAATTGGAAAGTTTTATGATAACCCATTCTTCTTATTGTGTATATATATATTAACATATACATGTAATGTACTTTCTTATACCCATTTTGAGTGAAGTGCACTTAATTGGTCCCCAGTTAAAGATCTTCATGCATAAACATCTGCATGTATCTACACAAACATCTACAAATCTTTCCCTGATAGACATTTGGTTTCTCCCAAGGATAAGTCAAGATTTTGGCTCCATAGAGTTTTCAAAGTTATAGGAAAGGTGCAAAAGATTACAGCTGACCTATTTTCTCATTGGAAAATAAGTTCTTCTTAGATCTCACAAGATGTTTATTAATTTCTAATTCCTATTATGTGATGTTTCCTGTGAACACCATCTGTAAGTCAATGATGTGTTTTATATACAAACAGGAAGAAGGTGTCCTAGGGTAGATTGTCCCAGAAGTAGCACCTGAAGTAAGGAATGTGTTCAGTGATTTGTCTTGTACATGATGTAGGGAAGCAGGCCAGGGGATCAGGGCAGTGGTGTTCAGCAACAGATGGCCAATAAAACAGATATTATTGCACCACTTACCATTCTGGTCAGGGCTCAGTTCCACAGGGGAACTTTGAAGACAGTGTAGAAGATATTTCAGAAATATGCTCACTGAAGTAACAGAGGTTTGAACTATTTCCACAACTTCTATTAGTCATCAGCTTACAGAGATCATTTAACCCCAGGTCTTGAGATAGCTCTGTGCTGATCAACTCCAGAAACTTCCATGACTAGAGAAAGCTGTCTGTGAGAGAACTCTTGGTAGGACATACTGAGCAGTTAGAAAGATGTCAACAATGCCAACAACATAGACATCCTTACAAGAACAGGTAGCCCACCATCAGTCACCTCAGGCTTTCAGTCTTGCCCTGCTGCTGGACTTCTTTATTCTGCTTGTTTTTATGAATGTATTTTTTTTGTTTTGGTGCTATTAGTGTTTTAACTCTAATCTTTGCACATACTAGGCAGGCAGACAGTCTACCCTGTGAACCACATCTCCAATCCTTTCCTTTTATTTTTTGAATAGAGTTGCAATTTTTTTTGACCTGGTCTGTCATGGGTTCCATGGCTCCTATTTATGGTTTCTATGTAGGAGGAACGATGGCTGCATGTCACTGCACCAAGCTTTTTATTAGTTGAGATTGGGTTCTGAAAACTTTCCACCCAGGCCTTGAACTGTGATTTTCCAGATTCCAGCTTTCCAAGTAGCTAGGGCTGCAGGCATGAGCACCCAAACTGTGCCCAACTTTGACCTCTCTTTTGCATAATAATCCTCTTTCTTTTCTATCAGCATAGTTTGTATTAATGTTCTCCTATTTCACTTTGTCTTCTGTGATGAGATTGAGTCAATACTGTGTTTTATTGTGGTTTGATTTGCAAATCAAATATGATTGACCTCAAATTAACTATACACTATTATATTTAAGGTTCTGTATGAGGCAGGGGAATTAATAAAATTATTAAGTAATAAGGGGCTTGGTTAGTTGGTTCATGTATGCAATATCAGATACTTAGTAGATAATTGAAAATTCTGATTCAGAGCCAAGTTGGGAAAAAGTGCTACTTAGGAATTTCATCGAAGAAAATTCCATGTCTTTAAAGTAATTGCAGATCCAAACCACGTATTTATCCTTAGAAATATGTTTGGCTTAACTAAGATATGAACCAATGCAGTTGTACCTCAGTAGATGAGTGGATCAAGAAGATGTGGTGTTTGGAAGTGATGCTGTGGCTCAAGGGGTATGTCAGTAGCCTTGAGTTGAAGAGCTTAGGGTCAGCGCCCAGACCCAGAGTTCAAACTCCACGACTGACAAAAAAAAAAAAAAAGATTTTATAGAACAGGCCTGAAGACCATTGTAATAGAACTGAGGACCCAAATATTAACCCACAGACCAATGGCCACCTAATTTTTGATAAGGGAGTCAAAAAAATAGATTGGAAGAAAGACAGTTTCTTCAACAAGTGGTACTGGCAGAACTGGTGAAGCACCTGAAGAAAACTAAGTTTGGATCCTTCTTTGTCACCCTGCACCAGGATTAACTCCAAATGGATCAAACACCTCGAGGTAAAAGCAAATACACTGAAAACTTCACAATAAGAAATAGGAGATACACTAGGCCGCCTTGGCACAGGTCGAAACTTTCTAAATAAGGACCAAGAAACAAAACAAATCAGAAAAAGGCTGGATAAGTGGGACTGCATTAAACTGCAGAGGTTCTGTAAGGCAAAAGACACAGCTAGAAAATTAACTAGAAAGCCTACAGAGTGGGAGAAGATCTTCACTAACCATACAATGGACAAAGGCCTCATATCTAAAATATATCAACAGCTCAAAAAATCGAATCGCTCCAAAACTAATCTCCAAAATAACAAGCATTCCATTAAAAGATGGGCCAAAGACTTAAAGAGAGTCTTCTCTGAAGAAGAAACAAAAATGGCCTATAGACACATGAAGAAATGCTCAACATCTCTGGTCATAAAAGAAATGCAAATCAAAACAACTCTTAAGATTCCACCTCACTCCAGTTAGAATGGCCAGGACCAAGAAATCTATTAACAACAGATGCTGGAGGGGATGTGGCCCGGAGGGATCACTACTACACTGTTGGTGGGAGTGCAAACTCATTCAACCACTATGGAAAGCAGTATGGCAGTTCCTCAAAAGATTAAACATAGAACTCCCCTATGACCCAGCAATTCCACTACTTGGCATTTACACAATCGTCCAGAAACAAGGACATAGTCAATCCACTAGCACAATGATGTTCATTGCAGCATATTTACCATAGCAAAGATATGGAACCAACCCAGATGCCCCTCAGTTGATGAGTGGATCAACAAGATGTAGTATTTGTACACAATGGAATTCTACCCTGCTGTCAGAAAGAATGACATCTCCCTATTTGTAAAGAAATGGAAAGACTTAGAAAAAATCATACTAAGTGAAGTAAGCCAGACTCAAAGGAACATAGGCTCAATGATTTCCCTCATTTGTCATAATCAGTAGAAATCTTGGGTTCTACTTGCAGAGATTTACAATAGAACAAAACCTAGATATATAAGGCCAGATCTTATGATGCTAAATGAAAGGACCTCCAGGATATAGAAACAAAAGCCATATAATGAATGATTGTTGTCCTTAATGTACTATGTTATCTCTCATCACTTTTTCTGTTCCTTGGTTATCTCATATTGTTACAATATTTTACCTTGTTATTTGATATATTGTGTATATGCTTGATTGGTTATTTGAAATTGGATAGGGAAGGGGGGGAAAACAACATGAGTGGCAGGGGTGGGGAGGGAGGAAATGGGGACCATGACATGAGAAAGGGTATCAATGTATGTGAAGTAATGCACCTTCTATCTGCTGAATTAATGTAACCCTTCTATTAATTACAATAAAAATATATGAAAAAATATGTTATAATTATACACAATAGAATTCTATGCTCCCATCAGAAAGAATGACATTGCCCCCATTTGTAAGGAAATGGAAAGACTTGGAAAAAATCAAATTAAGTGAAGTAAGCCAGACCCAAATTAACACAGGCTCCATGTTTTCCCTAATTTTTAATAATTGGTACACATCTAGGACTCTCCTAGCCGAGGACCATAGTACCTCAAATGCTATATGCATATGGACATATAGGATAAAGCTACCTGAAATGAACTCCAGAATATGGAAATAAGAGGTTTATCTTTGTTTTTCTTAATGTACTATGTGAAATTCATTCTTTTCTCTTCTTTTCCCCTTTTGTTTATCTCACGTTGTTATTGTACCTGACTTTGTTACATGGTATATTTTATATATGTTTACTTATTTGAAATAGGGAAGGGGGAAAATAAGATGATTGGGAGGGGAGATGGGGGGAAATGGGGACCAAGACATGAGAAAGGGTATCAATGTATGTGAATTAATGCACCTTCTATCTGGCAAATATAATGTAACCCTTCTATTAATTACAATAAAAAATATATGAAAAAAAGATGAGGGAAGGGAAATTGGGAGAAAAACATTTGAAGACATATCACTCACCCTGTAATAGAATTAACTCCAAATGGATCAAAGACCTGGAGGTAAAAGCCGACACTCTGAAAACTTCACAAGAAGGAATAGGAGATACACTAGACCTCCTTGGCACAGGTCGAAACTTTCTAAATAAGGAGCAAGAATCACAACAAATCAGAGAAAGCCTGGGTAAGTGGGACTGCATTAAACTGCAGAGCTTTTGTATAGCAAAGGACATAGCTAGTAAACTAATTAGGAAGCCTACAGACAACCATACAACAGACAAAGGCCTCATATCTAAAATATATCAACAGCTCAAAAAATCGAATCGCTCCAAAACTAATCTCCAAAGTAACAAGCATCCCATTAAAAGATGGGACAAAGACTTAAAGAGAGTCTTCTCTGAAGAAGAAACAAAAATGGCCTATAGACACATGAAGAAATGCTCAACATCTCTGATCATAAAAGAAATGCAAATCAAAATAAGTCTAAGATTCCACCTCACTCCAGTTAGAATGACCAGGATCAAGAAAACTAATAACAACAGATACTGGAGGGGATGTGGCCAGGAGGAATCACTACTACACTGTTGGTGGGAGTGCAAACTCATTCAACCACTATGGAAAGCAGTATGGCAGTTCCTCAAAAGATTAAACATAGAACTCCCCTATGACCCAGCAATTCCACTACTTGGCATTTACCCAACCATCCAGAAAGAAGGACATACTAAATCCACTAGCACAACGATGTTCATTGCAACACTATTTACCATAGCAAAGATATGGAACCAACCCAGATGCCCCTCACTTGATGAGTGGATCAACAAGATGTGGTATTTGTATACAATGGAATTCTATGCTGCTGTCAGAAAGAATGACATTGCCCCATTTGTTAGGAAATGGAAAGACTTAGAAAAAATCATACTAAGTGAAGTAAGCCAGAACTTAGGCTCAATGGTTTCCCTCGTTTGTCATAATCAGTAGAAACCTTGGGCTCTCCTGGCAGAGATTTGCAATAGAGCAAAACCTTGATACAAAAGGCCATATAGTAGGACGCTAAATGAAAGGATCTGTAGGGTATAGAAACATAAGCCATACAATGAATGATTGTTGTTCTTAAGGTACTATGTTATCTCTCATCTCTTTTGCTGTCCTTTGGTTATCTCATATTGTTACAGTATCTCACTTTGTTACCTGATATATCGGATATATTTGTATTTGGTTATTTGAAATTGGATAGGAAACGGGGAAAAACAAGATGAGGGTTGGGCGTGGGAGGGAGGGAAAAGGGGACCAAGACATGTGTATCAATGTATGGGAATTAATACACCATCTCTCTGGCAAATATCATGTAACCCTTCTATTAATTACAATAAATATATGAAAAAAAAGAAGTAATGTACCCACTACCTGACCAAGGTAACTGTAACCCCTCTATACATCACCTTGCCAATAAAATAAAAAGAGAAATATGTTTAGCTCACCACATTAACTGAAATGAGATTTTTGAAATAGTACATTTTACTAGTGGATGTGTGGTCTTACCTCTGGGCTGGCCTCAAAGCATTATCCCCTTAATCTTTGCCTCCAAAATTTACAAGCTTGCGTCATTATACCTGGCTTTCTTCGCGCTGATCCTTATACTGAAAAAAATGTTATTACAAATATGATAAACAGACTACAGTTACATAAAAAAAATCAGGTAAAGAGTACATTTCTTTTTGTGCAGTGTTACACCTTCCCTTGCTCTCTCCTAGGTTTTCTCTGCCATCCCCAGCTTCAAGTTTTATATAATTCATTTTCCACATAGTGTCTACTGAGTATCACTACTGTGCTTGTTCATCCTTTTCTCTACCATTTCTACCCTTCCCTTTACCTTCCCAAAGACAAATGAACCAAGAAAGAAGATAGAAAAAAGAAAGCAGAAACAGCAATGAAGAAAAAGACCTCTGTTTCCACTTCTTGGATTTCATCTTGAAATATTTCATATGATTAGAGAGATATTTGTGAGTGTGTGTGTGTGTGTGTGTGTGTGTGTGTGCACGTGCCAGTACTGGGGTTTGAATTCAAGGCCTGGGTGCTGTTTCTGAGCTCCCTTTGCACAAGGCTAGTGCTCTACCACTTGAGCCACAGCTCCACTTCAGGTGTTTTGTTTCTGGGTTCTTTTTTTTTGGTAGTTTAATAGAGGTAAGAGTCTCATGGAGTTCCCTGCCTGGGCTTTCTTTGAACTATGATCCTCATATCTCAATCTCCTGACTAGCTAAGGCTATAGGCATGAACCACTAGCACCCTGGTTCACTCTGATTCTTCAGTTACATTTTCCATTTCTAGTATACTCTGCAAGCAATTTTGTGACAAATGTCTTTTTATTTGTGTGCAGGAGTTGAGCCCAGGGTCTTGCATATGAGGTAAGGCTATATTCCCAGCCTGAAATACCTTTATTTTATGTTCTTTTAAAAATAATTTTATCTTGGCTGGGAATTTGGCCTAGTGTTTAAAGTGCTTGCCTAGCATGCGCGAAGACCCGGGTTCGATTCCTTGGTATCACATACATACAAAAAAGATGGAAGTGGTGCTGAGGCTCAAGTGGTAGAGCTCTAGCCTTGAGAAAGTCCAAGGACAGTGCTCAGGCCCTGAGCTCAAGCCCAGGACTGGTAAAAAAAAATTTTTATCAATTATCTTCTTGTTTAAATTTCCTTTATTTGATTTGATATTGTATATTCTTTAAAAATCTGATGCCCTTGGTCTTTTATTAGCTGGGGGAAATTCTCAGTCCTTTACTCTGACTCTCAGTTCTTATATAACCTGTTATGGAAAGTCCTAGAACTCAGAATCAGAATTTGTGTTAAAAAATGATCACGTTTCTTACCAGTTTCAGATTGTCTTTCATATACTCTGTTGCTTATTGTCAGTGTTTTCTTTTTCTTTTTTTCATATATTTTTTAATGTAATTAATAGAAGGGTTACATTATATTTACCAGAATGAAGTCATATTACTTCACAAACATTGATAGCCTTTCTCATATCTTGGTCCCCATTTTCTTTTTCTTTTTTTAAAAATATTTTTACTGTAATTAATAAAAGGGTTACATGATATTTGCCAGATAGAAGGTGCATTACTTCTCACATATTGATACCCTTTCTCATGTTTTTGTCCCCATTTCCCTCCCTCCAATCATCTCGTTTTCCCTCCTTCTCTCAGCATCTTCTTAATTCTGCTTTATTTGGAGATATAGTATTGTTGTATGTTTTGGGGTCGCTTTGGTTCATTATCTTTCCTTGTTAGCTTCTTGAGAGTGCAGGGATTACAAGTACATGTGCTATACCTGACCTAGTTCTGTCGTTTAGTTAATGGATTGTGCCTACATGTCCTTTTCCCGCCATTTAGAAGTCTCATTCGATGTGTGCCTTTTTGTTCTCTTTTTGTTCATTTGAGTGATGAGCTCTGATTGTGTCCTTAATTCCCCCCTCTCTTTCTCTCTTTTTTTTTTCTTTCTCTTTCTCTCTCGCCTTTCTCTCTCTTTCTCTGTCTCTGTCTTTCTCTTTTTGTGCTCCTACTGGAGCTTGAACTCAGTGTCTGGGTACTGTTTCTGTGCTCAAGGCTAGAGCTCTACTACTTAAGTTACAGCACCACATCTGACAGTTTGGTGATTAACTGGGGATAGAATCTCACAGGTATTTTTCCCCACTGAGCTGTCTTCAATGTCTAGATCTCAGACTCTTGGGAAACTAGGATTACAGGTATGAGCCATTGGTGCCCAGCTACCTAATTTGGTTTTTATAATGAATACTTTTAGTTTTTTAAATGTAATCTGCCTAATTGTTATTTCTGGACCATTGTTCAGAAACTCTTGTGTTAGTCTTATTTTATTGTTTTAATCCTATTTCTTGGAATTTTATTTACAGTTGCTTCCTAGATTATTGTTGTGTGCTTCCAGAAATTATTTAAGTTTTCTATTTTTTTACAGAAAGTCTGAGATCATTGTCAACTTAAATCATTTAAAGGTTTGGACTGACTTTCGGTCTGAATGATATTGCTTCCCTCAGTCTTTGTTTCCCTCCTGTACTTTTGGAGGGTGTCCTGTCCAGCATTCTTGGTGGGGTGATATTTGTCTCCTAGTTTACAGTTACATAGAATGTTAAACACCATGGGGAGTCGGCACTGTAGGGAGATGTAAGCTTCACCCTCCATGCCATGTGGGTTTGGGGAATACCTCTTGAGTCCTTGGTGTGGTGATTAAAGCCTCTGCTCACCCTTATGGATTTTTGGTTTTGTTTTTGGACTTCAGGGGCTTCCCTTTTATGGCCCAAACAGTTTGAGAAATATATTATTCAGTACTTTTAGCTATTGTGCAGTAGGGTTATTGTGTAGCATATGTCATATTTCCCAAAGTAAAAGTCCTAGTTGATCAACTCTGAATCTCCAAGAGCCAAAGGAGTAGAGAGGAAAGTGAATAACTAAGTCAGGCAGTTTTCCAGTGGGTGTGGAGTGTGCGGGTGGCATCTGAGGCTCTCTGTGCAATTCTTGTCCTGGTCAAGTTCGCCGCCCAGTGCTGGGAAATGCTCAGTTAATAATAATAACCCAAAGCATGTACAACTGGAGATATATCCTGAAGAAATTAAAGCTAATTATGCAAACACAGTATTTTCTGTCATTTACACAATTATCCATAATAATCCTCTAATTTCAATTTTTAGAACCCATTTCACATTTCCTTTGCTAATTTTAGTAACATAGAGTACTCCCTTCTTGGAAATTGATCTTTCAAGAGGGAAAATGACCCTGGATTTTTGCCCTCTGGCTATCCTTAGCACTCAGACAAGATGTGTTTTTCCTTTTTCTTCATATTTTATTGTTTTTGTGTACTTGATACATAGAGGGGTTACAGTTACATGAACCAGGTACCATCAGTATAATTCTTTTTGAACCATTTTTCCCTTCTGTCTCTGTCTCTCTCTCTGTCTCTCTCTCTGTCTCTCTCTCTGTCTCTCTCTCTGTCTCTCTCTCTCTGTCTCTCTCTGTCTCTCTCTCTCTTTCTCTCTCCCCCTTCTCTCTCTCTCTCTCTCTCTCTCTCTCTCTCTCTCTCTCTCTCTCTCTCTCTCTCTCTCTCTCTCAATATTTCCCTTCTATCCCCAGTTGTTTTCTACATAGTGTCTGGTGAATATCATTGTTGTATGTGTTCATTATTGTTCCACCTTTTATGAGCCCTTGCTTTCCCTCCCAAACACAAAGTAACAAATACAAAAAGAGAAACATAGGTAACTAAAGAATGTCAAGGTTTTTTTTCTTTCTTTTTTATTTTTGGCAGTCCTAGGGCATGAACTCAGGGTCTGAGCACTGTCCTTGGGCTTTCTCAAGGCTAGAGCTCTACCACTTGAGCCACACCACTTCTGGCTTTTTTTTGTGTATGTGGTACTGAGGAATCGAACTCAGGTCTTCATGCATGCTAGGCAAGCACTCTACCACTAGGCCATGCTCCCAGTCCCTCTTGTTTCCTTTTCTTGGAGTTCATTTCATAGAATATTATTTACATGACCATCTGACTCTAGCTCTTGAGCCTTTGCCCAGTACTCCTATGCTTAACCTCTTTTGGCCTCTATGTTAATTACTAGAGTCCTATAATGTTTATCATATATCTATTTTATTTGTCAAACAAGATTTAAGAATGCATTGCTTTTATGTCTAAAACAACAATTGTAGTGATATTCCATAAATTCTCCACTCTAGTTCGAAGAATTGTCATGTAGTAACCATTTTTTTGGTGCTAGCACTGGTTCTCGCACTCAGGATGCTCTTCCTTAGCTTTTCCTTCTCAAGGCAAGTCCTCTACTATTCGAACTACATCTTCACTTCCAGATTCTTGCTAGTTAAGTGGAGCTATTGTCTCACAGACCTTTCTGCCCAGACAGGCTTCAAATGATGATCCTGCAGATCTCAGTTTCCTGAGTACCTAGGAGAACTGGATTGAGCCATTGGCCTGGGACTACAAACTTTGTAAAGATACTGGAGAGGCTGAAAAACATACTTTTCTTTGTTGATTTGCTTTGAATTAGTTTTCAAAACAACTGCAGAAAACGTAACATTAACAGTTTCCAAATTTAATCAGTGTGTGTAAACTACTGATTTTTTTTGGCACCCCTCTCCTCCATCTTATTAATTTATACTATGGGAGTAAGCAATTTTCAAATTTTATTTTGAGATGATAAACCATAATGGATTTAAACATGTGAAGATACATATTTAATGAACTTTAATGCCTTTATGGTCTCAGTGTTCAAATGTAGAGCCTTAAATAATCCTGCCTAGAAATGCTGATATGCTCACTTGTGCATTCCCCACAGAGCTATGAACATGCTCCTGTGTTCCTGGCCCCTCTGCTCCATTTTACTGGGTAATTCTACCTCAGTATATTTTGCTTCATACTTGCATTCCATCAGCCAATGAGTTTAGTGTGCTATTGTGTGTTAAAGAGTCCAAAAGATGGAAGCAAGTCTCACTTTTGTTACCAACAATGTAGGCCAGGCTATAATTTTTTGGAAAAATACTTGGGAAACTCTGCGGTTATAATAACTATATAATTATAATTATAAAATAATAATAATTATTATTGACATTGTTTCTATTTTTATTATTACTGATGTTGAAAGCCTCCTTCTCACTACCAAAATCAGCTTTCAATTGGGCACAAGTTATATAATCTAGTCACATTTCATATTTGTAGAATGTAAGCAACTTTGAATAATTGGCTAATATTTATCAAGAAATGAGTAGTATAAAGCTATGCCATTTATTTTCACCTTATCTACTTTAATACACAGTGTTTTGGTGTATTTTTGTTAACTCTTCTTCATGCAGGAGCAAACTGAGTCTTAGATGCCAATTCCTAATTGCCATTTATTCAGTGAATGTTGAAATGTTGAAATTTATATTGCATCTCTGGTTTTTCTTAAGTAGCTACGACCCTGGCTTTCATGTAATGGTTAGGAAGAAAAGAATGCATGCAATACAGACTCATCATGGAGATGTAGTTGAGCTTTTAATATTGGAAATGAGTGGAACTTTGAGCAAATATCCAGGAAATGTTTGCCCCTTTTATTAGTTTCATTTTAAGGATTATTGCTCTCGAACTATAAAATTTAAAATAAAAATTTAGAAATTCTTCCTAGTGCTTGTCCAGATAGAGCTGAACATTTTACTGATAGTGAAATTGTGGGCCAGAAAAAGAAATTATCTCTTTTAAATGAAGGCTATGTTTCTCTCTTTTATGTTCTGTGTGGTTGTTTTATCTACAGCAGAAGAGAAATGGCAGTAATGGTAGGCATTTGGCTGAGCCGAGTGAGTCTTAATGTACTTCTGTAATATGTAAAGTGAATAGAAACTACCTTTACAATGTTTTGACCTATTTTATAATACTTGTTCAATAAATTATCAATTTAAGTGATACATAGCAGCACATATTTTAATGACATATAAAGCTTTCCATTTTCCTTGCAGCACAGGCTTCCAGTTTTTGCTTTTGGTGACCAGAATGGTTACTCTTGACTCTGCCTTTCTGTGGAGGATAGTGATGATAAATAGGACCTGATATAATGGTCATTATTGCTATCAAGTTCTTATAAAGTCTCTGGCACCATACTGAATTCATTCAAAATTATTTTCTCAAGTTATTCCATAAGCTAACTTTCCATAGTTGATACTATTCTTTTTCAGCCAATCTCACAGATGAGGAAATGAAAGCTTAGAAAAAATTAGATAATTTGTCCAAGAGAGTAAGAAGCAAAACTGAAAATGATAGGCCCTCCCTTTCCAAGTAGAACATTTCTTTATTTATCTTGGTGTCTTGATTATTTACATAATAGCACTTGTCACAATATGCAATTATCAACTTTTTTTCTCCTTTGTCTTCTACCAAAATGTGAGCTTCCAGGCAGTATCATCTAGTTCTGCTTCCCTGCCTCCACCATCTCCTTGCATTCCAAGCATGAATCTCAGTGCCTGCTACTCAAAAGGCTCTGTGAACACGAATGCTATTTGCTGACGAATGAATAAATACATAATTCCAAGTCACATCTGGGGCCACTATGCATGTGACAGAAATTTTCTACTGCACAAACATCCCATCTTAACGGAGAAATCCAGGATTTAATGTACCTAATGATTTAGTATGCTAAAATTAGAAATGAGGTAATTTCATAAGAATTTTATGTTACAATTTAGTATCACAAGTTATTGAGACTGAAGAACACGGTTGAAACGTAATTTAATTACTGCCATCATATATTTGAAGAAATCGTAATGAGGGGGCAACCAGCTGTTTCCCATCTGTAGCACATATAGAACAGGATGAAAACGGCTTATATCAAAAGCACAAAAATTAGGCCAGTCTTGGAAAGGGCTGGAAGAGATGAAGGTAAGTTTTTGAGCTGTTACAAAAGAAGTCACTGCTCCCTGTATTCTTCCTTTTGTTCTCTCCTCAGGCTGGTATGTTATGAGCTCAACTGGCTGACTCCGACCTTTCTAATTGCCAATAGCCTTGGTTGCCCTATAAATTATCAAAGGCCAAACTACCAGGAACATAGTTCTCCAGTATGTGGCACCACTGTGTAATTAATTCCATCAGTTCTGCACCACCCCATGAGATGAGAGATCATTGGTCCTGTAAGTAGCAGAATTTATGGTTTGTTGACAATGTAAAGGATTTGCCAGAATATCACTTAAATTATACAGTGGTAAATGGTATTTAAATGGTATGTACAATTTATTGCATTTCTACTTCTTATGTTTGATATTACTATCACACATATATAGTCTTCCAAAATGATAAAGTAGACAATTCATTGAATCAAATACACAAACATTTTGGCATTTTGACTACTTTGTTTGTATTAGGTTTCCATAAAGCTAGGCTAGGATACAAAATAAATTTCTACATAATACCTATATATTATAGTTTACAATCATTTTAAGGTTTTAATCCAGTCAATACATTTGAATGCCCACTATATTTCAGGCTAGTTGACCACTAATGAAGGCATAGTACAGACAGAGCTTAAAAGGGAGCAGTTATTGTTGGCTCTGGTTATTCACACGGGCTAAGCACCAGAAAAACACTGCGCACATGCAATCTATTTCCAAGTCTTTGGGTAGATGAACAAATATGTCTGGTGCTGGTGTCTCACACCTGTAATTGTAGCTACCCCAAAGGCTGAGAACTGAGGATTACAGTTCAAAACCAGCCTGAGCATGGAAGTCCATGAGATTTTTATCTCCAATTAGCTACCAGAAAACTGGAAGTGGCCTTGTGGCTCAAAGTTTTAGAGTACTAGCCTTGAGCTGAAGAGCTCAGGGACAATGCCCAGGCTCAGAGTTCAAGCCCCACTACTGACAATAAAAGAAAAAAAAATATGTCAATTGCACATTCTAAAGGGTACACACTCTATTCTTGAGGAATAATGTTTAAGAATATAACTTTGAAGCAAGTTTAAATACTGAATCTTGAATTTCTTTTCTGTACGACTGGAAAAGTTACCTAACCTCTTTCTATACAATGTCCTCTACCTCGTTATCAGGGTTAGAGATGATAATAATACCTAGATTATTGTTATATTATCTATATTATTAAATCTACTGTATGCTGTTGTGAACGTTAAGTAGGATGTGTGTGTGTGTGTGTGTGTGTGTGTGTGTGTGTGTGCATGCGTGCATGCGTGCATGCGTGCATATACACACAATTACAAAGGAGGTTATCAAAATAGGCCAAGTAAGTTCTACCTGCCTCCTGTTTTTATGTGATTCAGGGACTAAGAATAGCTTTCACCTATTTAAAAACTGAAATAAATACATGTAGTATTTTGAGATTCATTAAAATTTGTATAGAATTCAGTGTCCATTTATGCAGTACCTATAAATAAAAATCATACTCATTTTCTTATACGCTGTCTTTGGTTCTTTTACTGACTAGTTGAACAAAGACTAAGCTGCAAAGAGTAAAATACTCATTACTACCTTACAGAAAAGCAGTTCTGAACTTTGGCTTATCATATTGACTAACCTATAATAAATGCTAGAAATTGTTATTTATTATAATATTAAGTATTTTCTCAAGTTAGAATATTACCTTGGCTTGGACATTTTCATGAAGACTCTGTTTTAGAATTTTATTGTACTGAATTAAAGAGTATTGGTGAGTTTGTAAAGTGCTGGCCTATATCTGATTCAGATGTCTGCTTCCTTATAAATTTCACTTGGAACAAATCTCAGGCTGAACATAGTCGCTTATGTATGTAATTTACTTAGGAAGAAGATATTGGAAAGATCCTAGTTTGATACAGATACCAGCCTGGGCCAAATGACCATGAGATTCTTACTTCAACCAATAAAAGCTGGATATAGGAACATGTCCTTTAATCCTAGGTACACGGAGAGTATAAAAAGGAGGATTGTGGTCCAGACCAATGAGACCCATACTCAGAAGGTAAATGCAAAGCAAAAAAGTAACTATGAAAGAATGATGGCCAAAAGGGCTGTGAACATGGTTCAAGTGATGGAATGCTGCATGGCAGACGAAAGCCCTAAGTTCAATCCCCAGCATTGCCAAAAACAGTTTTTTTTTAAAAAGTGAATATGAATGAAACTTAAACGTCTTGTCTAGTCAGGTAGATCTTCAAAGTTCTGTGAGCCCAAATCTAAACACTCTAAATGGAATGATTGTCCTATCTTTATGACAGTTGTAGAATAATAGCTAAAGGTTGTGGCTGCAGTCTGTTACTGTGACTTTACTCTCCCAGTCTTACCCCAACACGAGAAGTGAATTATTGTTGTGAATGCCTTAGCACAGGGAACAAAAGAGAGTCAGAATTACACCCCTAAGGCAAACCCACCTCTGCTGGTATCTAACTCAAGCCAGGGGATGGATGGCCGCACAATAAGCATTTCCTGTTACCTCTCTGCAAAAGCTCTTCTCACTGTCTGCCTAATTGGAGTCTCATTTTGGTTCCATGATTGTTCATGGACATATATTTGACATACCATTTATTTCCATCCCTTCCGTGAAGAATTTCTCTAGTGAGGTGACTCATTCTTTCTACTATTACTTATTCATGTGTGGACTTCTTATATAAATTGCTTTACTTACTGCTTTTTGGGCTCTCAATTCCATAGCTCTCTTTTTGAAAATCAATAACACCTATCTTCTGAGGGAAGCTCTCAGTAAAGCAAGCTGCGATGTCTTTTGTTGTACTCCTTGGCATTAATTATTCATGGTTATTTATTGAATAATTCAGCGTGTTATATGATAATTTTTAAATTCTCTACCTTGTTACTGAAAAGTGAGGACTTTTTGGACTATCATTTGATTCATACCAAATGAAGCCATTATCAGCTAGAGCATACACTATGTAAGAAGGTGACATTCAGTTTTCAGGTCTTCATTAAATAAAATAAAGATGACTCCAGTATATTCCATGGCCCTCAAGGAGAGCAGTATATTTTTTCCTACTCTTGGTATAATCTGGATAAGGGGAAATTACCAGGACAATGTTCAAGCAAGATTTGGAGAGAAAAAAGGGCCACTTTTGTATGATAAAATGCCAATGATGTAAAAAATTCAACCATCCTCTCTAGTCTATTAAATGATAGTCTTTTCCTACAAAACGTTGTCTTCTCTAACTCCTTTATTTCTTCTGTATTTTTTACTTTGATTTGTTTCCTTTTGTTTTGTTATTTTTCCCATGTTTTCACTCACTTGGTTTTAGATGATTCCTTTAGTCTTTGATCTTATACTTAATTCTATATTAAGTATCCTGAATGTTATGAATTTTTCAGAAATTCATAATCTCGTTATTTTGACAGATTATAAACCAATAGTAATTCACATTGCTGTTTACTGATTTTTCAAATTTAAAAAAGCAGTGAGATATTTCTGATACTCATTAAATTTTTTCCCCAGGATTTCCAGATTTCCTAAATTAAATAACTCTCATTCTAGCCTAGCTTTCGGGAGTTTTCATTTGCACTATAATACCTCTTTTTATAATTTTAAATTAGCATAACTGCATTTGAACCACAGTAGTCTATTTCAGTATTCTATTACATTGCATGTTGATTCTTATTGAGATGGGGCTGGGAATGAGTACCTGAGTTAAAGGAGTTTATAAGCATCACAAATAAAAGACTCTGAAGGGTCAATCAAATGCTCCTATCAATCAATCAAAACTTTTTATTCAAACAGAAGCTAAATTCTACAGCATGTGTGCACATTGTCAATAGAAGCCAGTTTTCCAATTGCACTAATCTATTTTAATGGGAGAATTAAAAACTTTGTAAGTTCATTTTGATATGTCAGATAAAGAAGGTTTTAATTGATTATGTTCATTTGTCTAGCAACTCTGCTTTTGAGAAAGATAAGGGTACTATATTCATTGTGTTATAAATAATAAAACATAGATTATGGCAAATACCTGAATATCTGAGAAGCAATTAGCAATAGGGGGTATATTTGATTAAAGTCCATTATATACAAATATGGCAATGTCACAAGGAAATTCCTTTAAATCTATATAAAATAAAAATTCACAAGGAAAGAAATAATACTTCATTCAAAACCAATATTAGAAAGTAGTGAAAACATTATTATAGATGAGTAAATGGTGCTTAGAAAATTCTATCAAGTTATTAAAAAATAACAAGTTATAAAAATGGATTGGGAGGGACAGGTGAGAAACCTGAAAGGGTAACATTGATCAGGACACACTGCCTTCATTAAACTGCCTTCTTGAATGGCAACTCCCTTGTACAAATAGGTAAAGGTAATTTTTTTTTTAAAGAAAGGCAGCTTGCTTAGTATGGTGGAAATGAAAGAGAAATAAAAAAGTTTCAATTAATGTGTGCTAATAACCTATGTTATATATGAGTATGTGCATCCCAATACACATGTATGTTTTTATATTTACTGGTGTCTGTATATATTCTTTTCCTTCCTTCCTTCCTTTCTTCCCTTCCTTCCTTCTTCCCTCCCTCACTCCCCCTCCTCTCTCTGTCTCTGGCTCCATCCCTGTCTTGCTTGTGCTCTGTCTCTGTCTCTGTCTCTCCCTCTCTCCCTCCCTCCCTCCCTCCCTCCCTCCCTCCCTCCCTCCCTCCCTCTCTCTCTCTCCCTCCCTCTCTCTTTCCCTCCCTCCCTCCCTCCCTCCCTCCCTCTCTCTCTCTCTCTCTGTCTCTCTCTCTCTCTCTCTGTCTCTCTCTGTCTCTCTCTCTCTCTCTCTCTCCCCCTCCCTCCCTCTCTCTCCAATCTCTCTCTCTCTCCAATCTCTCTCTCTCTCCAATCTCTCTCTCTCTCCAATTTCTCTCTCTCTGTTCCTTCTTTTTTGGTGATTAATTGTAGATAAGAATTGCAGGAACTTTCCTGCCCAGCCTGGCTTCCTGGCTTTGAACCCAGATCCTCAGATGTCAGATTCTTTAGTAGCTAGGTTTATAAGTGTGAGCCACCAGCATTTGGCTAGACTGGTAAGAAGCTAGTATCTTAACTATAGTGAACTATGATCAGATGAGTTCACTGCATATATTGACCCAATCAAACTGTCATTAAGGACATTATACTTAATAAAAGAAAATTAAATCACTTGCCAAATGCAAAATCTGATGAATAGTATAAATACCTTAGGTGAGATTTCAGTCTGTGACAATGTTCCTCAACTGAGACTGATTTTTTCTCTGGTGGTATTTAACACCTTAGATATTTTCATTGCCACCAAAATGGAAGGAGGGGATAGTGAAGCTACCAGCTACAATATACAGAGTTTATTTTCTCTACAAAGTCAATAGATCCCTGTTGAGAAACCCTGTTCTAGAATGACGGGAACAGAAAGTGGACTGAAGTTTGAGAACCACTGTAGTGGCCTTTCAGTTGAGGATGATGTGTAATGAAATGTGCAGTTTCATGATCCCGTTTACTTTATATCTCAATAAAGGTTTGTAAAAGTTGATACAGTATATAAATCACAAAATAGCAGATGCCAATATAAAACACATGGCATCGAACCTCTACTCAACTTTCTAACCTTTTATTCATAGATAGAATTATCCAAGTTTCCTAGGCTTAATCTGGCCCCTGATGTGTAGTTAACTGCAACTACAACATGGAGATGGTGGCAGCTTCCCTTACAATTGTCGTGAGAATTAAATGAGAATGTTCAATAAACATGAAGTGTCCTGCCCAGCCTCTGACTAAATGGCAGCTGTTCATCAGAGGAGATCACATTATGTTCCAAGTGATTGAAGTGACAGAGCTTCTGTGGCCCCGTAAATTGCAGAATTATTATATCTTATATGAAGACAGAAAAAGAAATGATTACCTCTTTTGATGGAAAGCTATGTTATGAATTACTTTTTTAAACCTTCAGATAAATGAGTTAAATGTGAAAAGCCCTGGAATGCTAAGTGTTTTCTTTCTTTTTAATACAAGATTTGTTACTGGCAAGGAATGGGAAAGCATAATGAGAGCAGTCCAAAAAATTACTATGCAAACTTGCTGATGTGCTGTGTGCTACAGTAGTGACAGATCATAAAAGTACTGAGAATGGTAGAAGTATAGGGTACTGAAAATATAACAATTACTGTCCCGGGGTCTTGACTGATGCAGTGTTTTCAGGATCTAAACTGCTAAGTTTCGCATCAGTGTCCCTGGCATGTGGAATACAGAAGGTGACTTAACTCCAGATAAGGCAAGACTTGTTGGGAGTAGCCCTCACAATCCAGTCCAGGCTGGTATCATGCACTTCTTATGAATGCTGCTGGTTTCAGTGTGGTGACAGTGAGCCAGGGCCTATCTAGCTCTCAGATGCATTTTCTCTTCTGTGTAATGAATATGTTTATGCCACCTGCTTCCACAAATGCCCTTGATTATGTTGATTAAAAGAACAATTCATGAAACCCTTTGTTCAGCTTTTGGATCTATATTAATCATCATTATTTTACTACCAACTTCTAAAAGCTTCTTGTTGTTGCAATAATGTGTGCTATTTTGTGTTTTAGCTTTGTTTAAAGTAAGGGCAATTAAAATATGTTTTCTGTTAGTCTTAACATTATAAGGCAATGCCTCCTAATTAATATATAACATATAATATTAAAACACTGGCTCCGTCTTTTCACTTGTGGATTTTTCATTAGCTAATTAAGAGAACGTTGCCATAATATATTATCCATTAAAAATGTTTTCCTTATCCACTTTTATTTCCTCAATTTGTCTGATTCATCAGTGAGAAATATTCATGATTAGACTTGATGTTGGAAGAACATCTGTACTACTCTGACTTGAACTCCTGTGGGAAGAAGGGCCCTTGATTGTGTCTGACCTGCTAGGATATGGAGACAAGAGCTTTATCTTATATGATTGTACTATGTCATTTCTCTTCTCTTTTGCTGCCCTTTGGTTAATCTCATATTATTACTATATCTGACTGTGTTACCTGGTATATTGTATATGTTGGTGTATTTGAAATAGGAAAGGGAAGGGGGAAAACAAGATTATTGGGAGGGGTGGGGGAAGGTAAATGGGGAAAAACATGAGAGGGGGAATCAGTGTGTGACAAGTAATGCACCTACTATCTGGAGAATGTAACTGTAACCCCTCTATACATTGCAATAAAAAGTTTAAAGAAAAGAAGTAGCTGAGGGAATACATAATAGCAGAATGCAGCCCATAAAAGGTCTATGCTCAGCATGTGTGAGGCAGCAACCAGAAAAGGTTCATATTGCATGCATTTTATGTTATGGGCTCTTTAAGTAAAATCTTAGGCCATTCCTTCCACTTATCCTTGGTGAGTATCCTTGGTTACTTACAACATTCAGGTTCCTTGACTTTGGCTTGGTTTTCAGGTGAAAGTCCAGGGAGCCATAACCCATTCTTTAAAGAACTCTGTTCCTCACCTCTCCTTCTATAAAGAAACAGGAAGCTGGTTTGTATGTTGAATGGAGAAACCAAGTTGCAGTGACTGCTACTTTAAGTTAAGCAGCAGAAGTTGGATACAATATTTATATCGTACCCCAGGTTTATATGAAAAATGTAGGATTGGGGTCATCATACAGCAGGGACACCAATGAGTAAACTTTAGGTTTTATTTTTTTTTTGGGGGGGGGGTTTGCCAGTCCTGGGCTTGAACTCAGGGCCTGAGCGCTGTCCTTGGACTTTCTCAAGGCTAGAGCTCTACCACTTGAGCCTCAGTACCACTTCCGGCTTTTTTTCTATATATGTGGTACTGAGGAATTGAACTTGGGTGTTTGTGCATTCTAGGCAAGCACTCTAACACTAGGCCAAACTCCCAGATCCAGACTTTAGGTTTTTATATGCTTCATGTAATTCAATAAGCAGTCGCTTGTGTAATGAGATTCTAGAAAGACTCCTTTTTGGTGATTTAATAGCTCCGGTTAATAAGGGAGTTTAATGACTTTTATTATATCATTATTGAATAGAAATATGTATTTACTATATTAAACAATATATTATCAAATATCCATCTATTCACTCCCTCCCATGTGTTAATTATGTAAAGAGAGAACTGGACAGCAGAAATGAGGACAAACTTATAGAAATGAATACAGGGGATTGACTGCTAAAACTTAGATGGGATTCTATGCTATGAAGCTCATCTATTTGTATTTTCAACAAGAAAGAATAAGATCAAATTTGAGAGACTTTATGTTCTAACAAACATGAAATACAGGTTTATAACTATATAAATATATTATATGTGCACACCTATAAACATCAAATGTCATCATTGTACTCAATGCTCGATTAGTCAAGCAAGCTCAACAATGAGAGAATGATGAACTCCAGTTGATAAATGAGAAAACAGATTATGGGAGTTTGGCGTCATTCACCTTTCAATTCATGAATTTCTTTCCTCAGTAATATTTATTGCCTATTATAATGAGGAAGAAGAGGAATACAAAGAATAAACACATGTAAAATAATACATCATTGCATGATCAAATGAATGACAAAATTTCTACTTTCATAATCCTAGCTCTTAATCCCTGGCTGGCTTTTTACTAACTCTATGATCTGGTCAAAGCCTCAGATTCTTTATCTGTAAAATGGAATTGAAAACCACCCCTCCTTCCACCATTCTGCTCCATTTGCTCTCATACACTCTTTCTTATCCCCAGCCCTCTTTATATTCTTTACGTCTGGTACTGAAACACCATATGGGACCTTGAGAGCTCAGCATGATGACAAATAAAATAAATACTCTGAATTATTTATACTTGTACCGCCTCATGGAGAG
Organism: Megascapheus bottae; assembly: GCF_031878675.1. Taxonomy (NCBI): domain Eukaryota; kingdom Metazoa; phylum Chordata; class Mammalia; order Rodentia; family Geomyidae; genus Megascapheus; species Megascapheus bottae. Next base: position 18,128,231 of record NC_143532.1, on the reverse strand, counting down.
CTTCATGAGAGTTTAAGCCCAGCCCTGAGGCAATAGAAAGTAAGCAACTCCATCTGCCTGACCCTGCTTAGAAAGACTGTCAAACTCACACCAAAAAAAAGGCCTACTAGTCAGGCCTGTGAGGGATGAAAAATATTTTGTCAAGGAGTTACAGAGTAAGGACAAAGAATTTCATCTGGTAAAAACACTCCCTTTAAAGACATGAGGTCAGAAAAGGGGACAGTCTATTGATTATCCATGAAATGTACTGTATCAGGAACGCTGTAGCTGAGTCAGCAAATGGTTTGTTTAGAGAGTTTGAAGTTTAGTAGGAATTTAAGAGCAACTTAAGTTTTCATAGAGGTCAGTATTAGGAGAAATCTAGTGTTTTTCTACTACAACCAGTAGCTTCTCTGATATTACTTATAAAGTTATATTATAACATACTATTGTGTATTGTCCTATATAGCTAGGTCTGTATTATAGTACTATACTCACTGTGGATATAATATATGGAAAATTTCTCCTAAATGTATTGATTCTAATTAATCTTAATTAGATTTTGTCTTGGCTTAAAAAAATGATCAACCTCCCCTCCCCCACACATGTCTTTTTTCTGCCCCTCCCCCCTTTCCTTTTTTTTTTTTTTGCTGGTATCAGAGGTAAACTGAGTTCCTCTCTCCAACAGCTTCCTTGACTGTTGCTCTATCACTTGAGCCATGTATCCACCTTTGCTTTTCGCTGGTTATTTTGGAGTTCAAATCTCACAGATTTTTCTGCCCAGGGTGGTATAAGCTACTGGCACTCAGAAAGAGGCACTTAAAAAAATGAAATTGCAGCCAAAAAATGAAATTGCAGCACCTGAGACATTTCCTATGACAAGATCTTTTTTGAATACTTGAGAATGCATGAAAAATAGGCAAAAGTAAACAAAACTTTTACTTGATGCTTTGTGTTGAGAAGGAAAACAGCAAAGTTGAGTTTCCTAAGGCATGCTGACGGGAATATATTGTTCACATGAATGTCTCCTGATTCAAAGCATATGCATAGAAAGGAAATGACAAATAGTATCCTAATGTGTCATTAAGGACTAAAGGAATTTTAAGAGAAAACATCCAAAGGAAGTGTGGATGTCTTGGAAACACCTTTCAGGAACTGTGGCTGATCCGCATAGCTCCAGGTCATTGAAAACCAAGTCTGTACAACCCAGGCAAGATAAATTACATCATTCATGGACACAATCCTTATTAAGGAGTTGCCTATTAAGCTTCTTAGTGACTTTCCTCTTCTTTATTTCTAGCATTTCACAGTGCATTGCAGTGGAAGAAACTTTTAAATGCTGTTGACAAATTGATGGAGGAACTTTATGCAAAGGCTGAGTCTCCTTTCAGGAAGCATTTGTGATATTGATGAAAAGCAAGGCTATTTCCATATGTGTCCCTTAGAAATAGCACACAATGATTTCACGTCCTTTTCTCAGTTCTACCGCATGAGTGCACAAACATAAATACAAAAACTAAGCAAAACCAATTTTCTCCATAAAAATTAAATCAGTTACTTCCAAAACATACATGACTCTCTCCACTTACAGTGTTGATATTTTAATGTTGGGCTTATGATATTGTGTGGGCATATTTAATATGAAAATTGCAGGAGATATAAATGTTCTTCTGTCATTGGTATTATAATTTGAAGATGGCACTGCTTTTGCTAGGCAGGCACTACTACTTCACCCTGCAAAACCCTATGTTTATATTTAGCATTTCTTTCACTTGAAAAAAGAAATTTTCTAGGTAGCTCACGTGTAGAGATTTTCAGGGAATAAAAATATGGAGTGGGAGCCAGAACCACATTTCCCTATTCTGGGCATTTAAAGTGGAATCACACATGTGGTCTTATGTGACTTCTTTTACTTAGTGTAATATTTTAAAGCTTATTCATGCAGTAGCATGTAGTAGTATTTCATTTCCTTTGATGAATGAATAATATTCTAGCATGTAGATATATCACATTATTATCCCTTTTTATATAACAGGTATTTGGAGTGTTTCCTCTTTGGAACAATTACAAATGTTATAAAATATTATAAATGTTATAAAATGTTACCATTTGAAATATTAGAGTTGGACTGTGGTACATTACTGAGTTATAGGTTTTTGGACAAGGTTTTATTAAGTAGCCCAAGCTGCTTTCACATTTCTAATTCTCTCTCCCTCAATCTCCCAAAAGGTGGGATAATAAATACATGCCACCATGTTCAGCAGGTATTTATTTGCTTTTTAGAGACATGGTTCTGTTATACACGCAGGTTAAGCTTCAAACTTGCAATTCTCCTGACTTATAGTATTTGATTATTTTGTTTTTTGTTTTTTGCCTGGTCCTGGGTCTTGAACACTGAACCTCTATGCTGCTCTTGGACTCCTTTTGCTAAAGACCCCTGTAATCCTAGCTACTCAGGAAGCTGAGATCTGAGGATCATGGTTCAAAGCCAGCTTGTCCACAAAAGTCCATGAGACTCTTAACTCCAATTAACCACCAGAAAAGCAAAAGTGGTGCTAGCCTTCAGCTGAGGAGCTCAGGGACAGCACCCAGTCCCAGAGTTCAAGTCCCATGACCAACCAAAAAAAAAAAAAGCAAAAAACAAACAAACAAAACAAAAGACTAGCACTGTACCACTTAAACCACAATGTCACTTTCAGCTTTTCCTGTGATTAATTGGCGAGCATGAACTTTCCTGCCCTGGCTGGCTTTGAGCTGTGCCTAGAGCATGGTTTATTGTAGTATTTTTAAATGGATTATTTTGAGCTATCTAGAATATATATAGTTCCTTATTTCCAATTTTATGCTTTACATATATCCTTTTTTGCCCTATTATGTACAATCATGTCTTTTGGGTTAACATTTTATCACAAGGATGCTAAGTTTTAAAAATAAAATCTGTAGCAAATACTATTTCACTAGTTAAGGAGAAAAACAACACTTAGTTATGATGTATTTTTTTGATGTGCTACATAATTCTAATTGTTGCTATTTTATTAAAATCTCGGCTTTGATGATCAGAAGTAAGATTTGTTTGTTATTATCTTTTGAGGGCTGACATTGGTAAATTCAGTATCAATGTAATTATGCTTGATTAAAAGAAGTGATTAAGCTTTACTTCATATCATGCTTGAAAGCAGTTCAAAAGCATAGGAATTATTTTAAAGTTTCTTAGAATTCCCTTGAGAAACAGTTTAGCTATTTGAGTGGGCAGAGTGATAGTTCCACAGTGAAGTACTGATTCTGATCTCTAAAAGTTGTTAACATGTTAAGCTACATGGCAATGAAGGAGAATTAAGGTTACAGATCAAATTAAGGTTTTTGATCAATTAATCTAGATTATCCATCATGTCCTTTGAAGTAGAAGATGAAGGTAGAGAAAGCCAGAACCAGAGAATTTTGAGGATGTGGCACTGCTGGTTTTTAAAAATACAGGGAGGAAACACACACCAAGGAATGCAGGCAGCTTCATGCAGAAGGCCAGCATGGTTTCCAGCAGCAGTGTGCCTCTCCTCACCTGGCTTCATTTCAACAGTAACAGTAACAAGACATTGGCTCTGAGTTTCTAAGCCTTTGGCAGTAACATCCTCCCCTCCCCTCATGAATATAATTTATAGGGAAATTAACAGTTCCATTGTCAGGGTTTTTTCTAAGTTTACCGTGTGTGTGTGTGTGTGTGTGTGTGTGTAACTGGCTTTTCTGACTTGAGAAAAAGAGTAGCTCTTATATTTTCATTAGTGAAGGTCTTTTTGATCTCCTTTATATGGAGATTCAGTTTTCCCAGTGTCATATATGGAAGAGGCTATACCTTTCTCATTGTGTATTCTTGCCATCTTTGTCAAAAATTAATTGATTTCAGTGAGGATCTGGTGGCTCACACCTGTAATCCTAGGTAATCAGGAGACTGAGCTCTAAGGACAGAAGTTCAAAGCCAGTTTGGGCTGGAAAGTCTGTGAGATTCTTATCTCCCATTAACTAGCGAAAAGCAAAACCTTGAAATGAATCCCTTGGCTCAAGTGTTAGGGTGCTAGCCTTATTCAAAAAATGCGCAGGGACAGCTTCCAGGTCTTGAGTTCAAGCCACAGGATCAGTGTGTGCACGCACGCGTGCACACACACACACACACACACACACACACACACACACCACACAATCGATTAAAATTGATTAAATTGATTAAATGTGCAAATTTCTCATTTGATCCCTTCCTCTCTGTTTTTGCAATTGGGCCAGATTGTCTCAACTACTATAGCTTTGTGGTTCATTTTGAAATCAGATGATATGACACCTCTAACTTTGTTCTTCACATTGTTTTTGACATTTGTGGGAGGGAGTATGTAAAATTTATTTTTATGTTTTTTATATTTTAAAAATTAGTTTCTTTTTTTCAAAAGCAGTTATGGCAGGAATTTATTTAGCTCCATTGTTTCTGTGATTGAATTTGCAAGATTTTGAAAGGGCTTCTGCCACCATGCATGGAGAAAACGAGGTCATTGTTTCATTTTATCCATTTGTCTTCTAACAAATCCTTCGCCTCTCTCTCCAGAAAGATGAAAATTAGCCACAGATCAGCCATTTAAAATGAATACTTTCCTAGTGAGAGAATGGTTACAAATGCTGGTATTGTGTATTGTGTAAGGGACGTAAAAAGATGCATCGTCTACCTGACAATCCCTTTAAAAAATGTCTTTGAATGAATTGGTGAAAAAAAAACTTGGGCAAGATTTAATCACACAAAGAAAGTATTCTGAGTTTAATATTTTTCTTTCATAAAATGACTGATTTATCCCATTCAGACACTTAACCCACTTGTCATTTTTTTTTCACCAGTGCAATTTACAGGGGGAAAAAAAGGAGGGGGGTTAGCTTTCTCAAGTTAGAAAGAACAGCATGCTGGCCTGAGAACTTGTTGTGGAATCGAGATCGTATCAATTGATGGTGTTTCCTCACAACTCTGATGCTTGACTATACAGAATTCCAATAGAGAATTGGGGTAACAGCCTCCATCTTCTCGAGGGAATGGACTTCAATAGGACAGTTTCCCCTTTTCTATGATTCTTGTCAAGAGGTCTGGTGAAGACTTCACAGCTAATGCAAAGTTTCCATGGAGCCAGCCTCCCATCCACTTGAAGCCAATCTGGAAACTTTTGCTCAACACACTGACCTTTGTACAGCTGTCATGAGTGCTGTCTATCAAAGAAGAAGCCGATCCTGAAGGATCACAACACTCCAGAGCTGTGTGGCTTTGGTTTGTTTTTGGTGGAACTGCATTTTAATCTTCTACTGACAAGCCCTGTAGGATTTAGGATTAGCATAGCTCGTATAACCATGTTACTTGATATAAATATTCCTTTTGGTGAATTTGCTTGCTGATACACGTAATGCTAATAATAGACTCAGCAATGAAGTTAAGCTTGCGTTATTAATTTTTCAATATTAAATTTCACTAACAGATGCATTAAAAATTAATTGTCATCTTTATTATGCAAACTCTAATGAAAAGACATACATCATTAGTGATATGCTTACAATATAAAGTATGTAAGAACATTTATGAGGGAAAATCAATAACCTCATTAAACATGTTTATATTAGTTCCTATGTTGTCAATTATATTCACAATTATTAGCATATTTATATTATGACAAACCCAATGAATAGCTTTTTTTTCTACACAGAAACCTCATCTTATCTGTTTCTCTTAATTCATTGTATTTTATGATATTTTGTTGTATACACTGAAATCTTAAACTTAAAAACAAGTTTTTATTGGAAGTCATAGACAATTATTCTACATTTAAACTGAGCATTTAGGAGAAATCCAAGTAAGCTGGAAGTCACTGTTTATGTTAAGATGACGTCTGCGTAAGTGGTTTAAAATGTTAAATGCTACATATAAAAAAGCCTAAAACCGATTAAGTGGCCATATCTGCCAGATGTTTCATTTAATTTTAGATTTGGAAACAAATTTATATGCTCTTACTTTCTCAAGATTTAATAACTTAAAAGATCACTGTACCTCTTGCTGTATGCTACTAATAAAATGTTTTAAACATGGGTATGTAGGACACAGGTTGCAGTTGTGTATTCAGGACACAAGCAATACCAAGTCTAGGGTACAAGAATATTACATTTTATTAAAAGTTTCAACCTTTTTGTTCCAGTAGTTTAAGTTCTATGTATGTATAACACACATTGTTGTGTGGATATTTGTGTACTTCACTAGCATAGAAAATAAATTTTCTTTTCCTTTTGTAGAGAATAGGTCACAAAATTGTGGGGGTAAGACACAAACAGCAGTTAAAGGAAGTCAGAAAGTTAAAAAGAAAACAACTGAGAATTAAAGTGAAACTGTCAAACACATTGACTGATGACTCACTTTGCCAAATAGCGACTTCCAAAGTCCCAGTCTTTTTCAAAATAATCACTGCAAAGTAATTTTAAGTTAGACCATGACTCTCCATTGTAAATAACACAACAGGAAGCTATAAGCAATAGCCTTTAAAAGTGGTAGGGGAATGGAATTATCACCCAGTGCTTGACTTCTTGAGCCACAATAAATGCTCTACCAAAATATCAAATTCATGTAATACTTATTATAAGGAGATTGTGTCTGTGGTATAGACTAAAATTTAAAATGTCCTGTTTGGAAACAGAGTTCTAAAATTCTAAGAAGACAATGACTATGAAATTAAATAGGCAAATTTTACAAGCGCTCTGTATTTTCCTGGAGTAAACTACTCCAGTGGGTACATAGGCTCTGTAAATATTTTCCCTACATTGTTTTAAAGATTATTATCACTTCTGAAGAATACCAGTATAGGATGCTAGCTTTACTAGAGAAAATGCAAAAAAATTAAAGTTGTAAAAATTTCTCCTGAGATATTAAAAAGTTTAAGGTAGATTAAACCTAGAACAAAAATTAAATCAAATTATATTCTGTGTGCTCAATTTTCTGTAGGGAACCAAAAACCACTGGAGTGTAAAATTCTAATTAATTATGTGGAATGCTAATGGATTTTAAATTAAAAATACGTGCTATTTAACACCTCTCCCCATACAGTTTTGCAAGTAGATATTAGAATGAAACTGTCCTATAAAATCTGAAATTCATGAAAGGTATAATTGTCACTTCTCCAATTAAACCTAAAGAGAAAGGCTGCATTTTCCTCACTGGGAACCTCTGGCAAATATTGCATGGTGACAGTTAAGCTTGAAGGTTTGCCAGTCTACCTATACAACACACAACAAGAGATTAGCCACTGACATTAACTTAATAATCACAGACATTTGTTACAGCTTGTCTAACTTTATAGTGGTTTTAAAGATGATCTTTGTTACACATAAGGACGCTGAAATTCATATGTTCACAATATTCTAGGCATCATGCCTCATCATCAGAGTTGACATTCAAAAACAAAGGTTTGGATTTCAAATTGTGTATTCAAATAATTACAGCAAGCTCAATAGAAGGAATGTGACAATAATTCTGCATTATTTTACTTTTATCAATGAATTTATTTTTATTATCCTTAAATAATTATATAAGGGAGGTTCAACTTAACCTGTCCATTTATGTGTGCATGCATATTGACCAGCATTACATCTTCTATTATTCTTCCTATCCCCATTTATCATCTTGCTTCTAAATTTATTAATTTATTTTTTAACTGACAAGTAAACATAATATATAATTAGCGTGTCCAGCATGGGATTTCAAGGTAGATATTAATCATGGAATGGCCTAAGTCCAAACCATTTAACATATGCACTGCTTTGTATTTTCAAATGTAAAATATATTGCGACTAACTGTGGTCAGGAGGGTATCTAATAAGCGCTTGAAAAGTTTCTTTCTTTCTAGTTGAAACTTTGTGTTTTTTGGCCAAATAGTTCATCCTTCCCCGAACTTCAGTCTATGGGAGCTACAGTTTCACTGTCTAGTGCTGACCACTACTTTTTAAAACCACCTTTATGAGTGAAATTACTTTAAAATATCAAGTGGAAACTCTTTGCTGTATTGGGTGATTTTCAGTGTTATTCCTAACACTTTCCCCTTGCCTGGTAATTCTGTTGGAAAAGGCATGAAGCAGTCTAGAGTCAGGATAGCTTCACTCATTCATTAGCTCAATCTTTTTGGTATGGAGCATACACTTTGGGAAGGACTAGTTTTATGTATTAGATATTTCATCAGTGAGGAAAGTAGTTAAACTATCCTTTAAATCTTGTTTAGGCAGGTGATTTTAAAATATAAAACTAAGAAGCATGTTTCATATTGTGTTGAGAATTAGATCATAAGTACTAAACTGGGATAAGGTTAATAGTGGTTCCTATCTCATCCTATCCTGGGTTGTCAGAAGCCATTAACAAAATGACATTTTAGCAGAGAACTATATGTAAGGTATGAGAGAGAAAAACCTGTGATTAAAGTTTCAGGAAAAGGAAATACATGAGTGGAGACTCCACCTGAGTCAGGCATACTCTTGAATATCGAGATGGAGTCAAACACGTGGACAACTAGCGCTACAGTGAGCATTTAAAAGTAAATGGGGCGGGCCTCTTGTGGCTCACTGAGTTCTGAGGACTGTGATTCAAAGCCAGATGAGCAGGAATGTCCATGTGACATCTCCAATGAACTACTCAGAAAAAGCTGGAAAAGGTGCTGGGCTCAAGTGGCAGAGTGCTATCCTTCAGGTAAAGAGACTTGGGGACAGTGCCCAGTTCATGCCCCAGGATCAGTACACCACACACACAGACACACACACACACACACACACACACACGGACACTCACTGGAGGCTCACACATATAATCCTGGCTACTCAGGAGTCTGAGCTGTGAGGATCACAATTTGAAGCCAGCCTGGAGAGGAAAGGGCTTGAGATTTTTATCTCCAATTAAACGCTAAAAAACTGAAAGTAGTGAAGAAGCCCAAGGGCAGTGCCTAGGCTATATGACCATAAAAATCCGAAAAAGTATGTCATTCCATATTGTTTTTGTAAAAATAAGTCTAATTGTATTTATAATTTAAAGGTTTTTAAAAGTTAACATTAACCCTGCAGACTTTTTTTTTTACTTGTAAATCACATTTTATTTACACAAATATATTCTGCCCTCTAGGTGACAACATGTGTCTGTGGAAACAAAGCTTTCTAGTAAATGAAACCATTGCTAAAACATTCCTTTCATCTATATGTATGGCAGGCACACATTTTAATGCCCTATTATATTACAATCCTTTATCAGAATGCATTCTGAATATTGTCAGAAATCACTAAATATTATTGGAAATGTTTTAAAGTATTTTAGACCGGTGGCTAGTAAGCTTTGTGTCCACTCATCTCATCACCTTCTCAGGGGGAATTTCTTTTTATTTATTGTAATTAATAGAAGGGTTAGTTATGTTCACCAGATAGAAGGTGCATTAATTCACACACACTGATACCCCTTCTCATGTTTTTGTTCCCTTCCTTCACCCCTCCCCTCATCTTGTTTCCTCCCTTCCCTTTCCTATTCCAAATAAACAAATAATCATATATACAATATACAAGATAACAAGGTAAGATACTGTAACAATATGAAAATAACCAAGGGACAACAAAAAATAATAACAGTACAGTAAAAACAACAATTAGACATTATATGGCTCTTGGCAAGAGATAGTAGAAAAGGATCAAGCTGGTGGCAAGAACATTTCCTCCTTTTGATATTTCTCAGAGACTGGCCAAGGCTGTGAGTGAAAAGTAAGGACAAACTCAATCCCCTCCCCCCAAAAAAGGAAACAGAGAAGATCACACCCTTTTTCCTTATCATTACCTGATTGTGGGAATAAGTTCTGCTTTGTCAAATTTAAGATTATTCAGAAAACATTTTTAATAACTGTAATTTTCACTGGGTTTGGTGGCTCATGCCTGTAATCCTAACTACTCAGGAGGCTAAGATCTGAGGATCAAGGTTCAAAGCCAGCCCAGGCACAAAAAGGACATGAGACCCATATCTCCAATGAACCTCTAGAAAATGGGAAGTGGTTCTTGGGTCAAGGGCAGGGTGGTAGCCTTGAGCTGAAGAGCTCAGGGACAATGCCCAGGCCGAGTTCAAGCCCCATGACCCCCCCCCAAAAAAGCTTTATTGTTATTAGAAAGGTGATGCACGAGGGATTATGACTGCCTGAGTTAGGTAATGAGTGCATCTCCTCTCAGGCAATGTCCTCTATTCCCTCACTGTCTCCAGTCCCTTCCTTTGTAGTTGTGCAGTTAACTCTCAGCAGTGTCCTGTGAGCTCCACTGCTCCTGCAGACCCTTAATATATCTGCACTGACTTATAAAAATTAGAAATAAATTCATCTGTTGCCTATTCCATTGTTTTCAGGACACAGTTTCTTTAGCTATATCATCTGTAGAAGTGTTCATGTTTATTGTAATATCAAAGTGCATGTTAATACACTTAACTTTTCTCTGCCATTCTTTGTACTTCCATGAAACAATTCCTAGCACTGGTTTTGCATCAAAAACAAACTTTGCTAAATAGGAGCTAACACTGTGACTAAGAATTCCAGAAAAGTTTTGTTTGGGAAAAAAATAGAACAATGACTTAAGAGTGAAAGAAGTTGATAGTTTGAAGTTGGTTTATGGATAGATGGAGTTTTGTAATGTATCAATTATACTTGTAAACCTGGAATTTTTTAATAGATAAGGTTTAAAAATGTTCTCATTTAACTTGTTCTTTTTGTGCTAGGGTCAAGAATCAGTAGTTTTAGTCATTGCCATTTTTCTGCCCCAAATCTCCATTTAGACATTGTTTGGTAGTGGAGTGGCTCTCTGCTGTGTCATGTCAACCACTACTCTGTAGAGAGGGGGTGGAGATACTTGTTAGGGGTCAGGATCTCAATCAGTTAACAGGTTGCTGAAGCCGGGCTGGCTGAGCAGTCTTCCACCTTGAAGGGATTTTTCCTCAATGTCTCTGAGGGATGCATTGTCTGAGTCAACAAATGAATAAGTCTATATAATGAACAAATTCACAGCAGGAACAATGCCAGAGTGGTTTTTTGTTGTTGTTGTTTGTTGTTTTGTTTTGTTTTAGATGTTCATTTCTGTGTTTACTGACAGGCTTGAACCCACTAGCCAGGCAGTTTTCCACCGGAGGACGGTTCTGCCTGCTCCTCTGAAAGAAGGCTTTTCCACACTGGGGCTTCCCAGAAGCGCGTGCTGATGGCTTGGGCAGTGTGTGCTCACCCTTTGAGAGTTAAGGAGTTTCCAGGTGCCAGTTGGCTATGGAAGATTACAAGGCCCCCAGCCAACTCTCACTGCTCCCCCATGGCAGCCATGGCAACCCTTCCCCGTCTTTATCCATTGTGTCTGGCCAGCTGGCAGGGGTGTGAGCACTGAGCTGCGGAGGGCTGCTGGTGAGATCTGCCATATCTGCCTCGGGAGTCTCAGGTGAATGCTCCATGCATCGGGCACACCAGTTCCCTCAAACAGAATTATTTGCTTTTGATATCAGTGTGAACATGGTTGATCAGTTTATGTAAAATGTAGAACTTCATCACTTTTTTGTTTTCTTAATGAACAATTCTACATATTTAGACTGGATTTTGTTTGCTAAAATGATTTGCTCATTTCTTTTGGCCCATAACAGTCATCACAGTTTCAAGCCAGCTTAAGTAACAGTCCAGTAAGGGAAAGTGATACTTGAAGGTATGAGGTACTGCCTGAGTGCTTGGCTGGGCATACTCTGTTAGAAAAACTGTGATTCAGAATTAATTTCTCACCCTCTATAATTAGAACTTTTAAGCAGAAGATTGATTTCTTCATTCATGTTTGTCTTTCAAATAAATCTGCATTACCTACTGTGGACATTTTATTTTTGCATCCTCAATCACTTTAAAAATGTCCATATACTTCAGGTATTGAGATAGGAATCAAACTTTTTTTCTACCATTGTCAATTATTTTTTTCTTTCATGTATTTTAACTGTTATTATAAAAGAGTTACAGCTATATACATCAGATACAGATCTTTTTGAACAATGCCATGCCTTCCCTCATCATTCCAGGTTTTTCCCTTCTCTGCCCACCCACAAGTTGTGTAGTTCATTTTCAACATAGTGTCTAGTGAGTACTGCTGCTGCATTTTTCACATTTTGTCCCATCATTTGTGTGCTCCCTGTTGCCCTTCCAATGACACATAAACCAACAAAAAATACAAAAGAAAAAAAAAACAAAAATAGCAACTAAAAAAACCCTCGTGTTTCTATTTCCTGAAGTTCATTTTTATAAATATTATTATTATAATTATTATTATTGCAGTCCTGGGGCTTGAACTCAGGGCCTGTACACTGTCCTTGGGCTATTCTCAAGACTAGCGCATTACCTTTTAGTCATAGCACCACTTCCTGGCTTTTTCTGTGTATGTGATACGGAGGAATTGAACCCAGGGCTTCGTGCATGCTAGATGAACACTCTACCACTAGACCACGCTCCTGGCCCCTATAAATATTATTTTTTTATCATCAGATGAACATAGTTTTGTGCTTTTTATTCCTCTCCTAAGAATATCTTCCTTAGGTCTCACTGAGTATGAATGCCTAAAGACTTGTACAATTTATCATGTTCCATGTATTTTTTATTTATTTTACTATCAGTGTGTTTACTTGTAGATTTATAGGCACATTCAAGCTAACACAAATGAAGGAAACCATGGAATCCCTATTACCCAACAATTCTACTCCAAGACTACACCAAATCTACCAGCACAACCTTGTTTATTGCAGTATTATTTACCATAGCCAAGATAAAGAATCAGACCAGATGCTCCCCAGTAGATGAATAAATCAAGAAAATGTGGTATATATACACAATGGAATTCAACTCCTCCACCAGAAAGAATGATATTGTACCATTCATAAAGAATTGGAAAGTACCACATCTTCTTAATCCAGTCATCTACTGAGGGGCATCTGGGTTGGTTCCATATCTTCCCTATGGTAAATGGTGCTGCCATGTATATTGTGCTAGTAGCTTTAGTATGTCCTTGTTTTTGGACATTTGGTTAAATGCCAAGAAGTGGAATTGCTGGGTCATAGGGGAGCTATATGTTTACCCATTTGAAGAACCACCATGCTGCTTTCCATAATGGTTGAATGAGTTTACACTTCTACCAACAGTGTAGTAGTGATCCCTCCTGTCCACATCCCCACCAGCATCTATTATTAGATTTCTTGACCATCACCTTTTTAATTGGAGTGAAATGGCATCTCAAAGTTGTTTTGATTTGCATTTCTTTTATAGTCAAAGATGTTAAATATTTCTTCAAGTATCTATAGGCCATCCTTTTTTTCTCTTCAGAGAAGTCTCTCTTTAAGTCTTTAGCCCATCTTTTAATGGGATGGTTGTTTCTTTGGAGATTAGTTTTGGAGAGATTCAAGTTTTTCAGCTGTAGATATATTTTAGATATGAGGCCCTTGTCTGTTGTATGGCTAGTGAAAATCTTTTCCCACTCTGTGGGCTTTCTATGGAATTCTACGATGTCATCAGAAAGAATGACATTGCCCCATTTTTAAGGAAAGACTTGGAAAAATTCATATTAAGTGAAGGAAGCCAGACCCAAAGGAACATAGGCTCAATGATTTCCCTCATTTGTAATAATTAGTACACTTCTAGGACTCTCCTAGTAGAGGATTACAATAGCTCAAAACCTAGATACATAAGGTCATATAGGATGAGACTAAATGAAAGGAACTGTAGGATATGGAAACAAGAGGATTATCTTGTGTGATTGTTGTTCTTAATATACTATGTTATTTCTCTTCTCCTTTTTTGCCCTTATGGTTAATTACATATTGTTACTGTATCTGACTGTATTACTTCCTGTTTTCTGGTGATTAATTGGAAATAAGTCTCCAGGTTTTGTATTGCCAGGGTTGGCTTTTAACCTTGATCCTCAGATCTCAGCCTTCTGATTAGCTAGGATTACAAGCATGAGCCACTGTGCCCAGCAAAATGTAATTTCTTATGCTGAGGCAGTCCCTCATATTATCTTTAAGTCACATGAACTTATACTTCTTATGTGTGGGGGGGGAAGTTGTGTGTGTGGGGATGTACTTAGGTTTGTACTTATGTTTTGTTACAGTTTGGGCAGAAAGTACAAACTTTGGTATTCTACATACCTTGATTTTAATGTGCCTAACCTCGAGTGCAGGTTCAGAGCTTTTGTTGGGACCAGGAATACTATTCAGGTGTTAGTGGGAGATGAAGCAAGTGTTGAAATAGTTTCATAATGCTGGAACATAGCAGTAGTTCATCTATGACTAGTTATTGTTATGTTGATATACTCTTATCTAGTTCTTAGATCACATAAGTGTCAATCATAATGCTTATACCATAAAACAGTTTAAAATTTAATTGGTATATGTTTTAATCCAGAAAAGTTAATATGTTTTATGTTGGGAGCTGATGTAGCAATATTTCTTATTTTAAATGAATATCAAGCCATTTAGCAAATGATAAATGCATCATTTCTTAATTTGTTAAGTTTTCTTGGCTTATTATTGTTAACCTTTTCATTTATATGTATATTAGATCAAGTAAATTTATACTCACAACTATTACACTAGCTGTGCTAACTGCTTTTTAATAATCTAATATGTAGCTGCATATAAGTAAATAGCATTTGGGGATTTCAAAATTAACAGTTGGTATTTTATTAATAATATCGCTTAGTAGGTTAGGAATAAAGGCTAATAATAATTGTTAATTCCTTATAATATGCAACAAGTAATAAATTCTCACAGACATATTTGAACTTCATGATGAAAGAATGATTTGGAGATTTCATTGGTATTACCAACCACCCAGTGTAAATGGGTTTGATTGGACCTTGTAGACTTTCTTCCCTGGGCTGACTTTGAACTGCAGTCCTCAGATCTCATCCTCTTGAGTAGCTGGGATTATAGGTGGGAGCCACTAGTGCCTGCTTCATCCCCAGCCTTTTCTTTTGACTCAGGAATAAGGCCTCCCATGGCCAGGTTTCAGTAGACGGCAATATTATGAGCATCAGAATGCTGTGACCCAGAGAAAACATGATTTTACTTCTGTTATCCTTCGAGATAAATCACATAGACATGTTTTCAATGAGACAAACTGAGAGCAGCTTTGTCAAAATTAATAGAGATGGTCCTTAAAGACAAATATTTCACGTTTTTCCCCTATACTTCAATACACTAAGTGGTCTATCCTTGGGCCTTCTCAAGGCTAGAGTTCTACTACTTGAGTCATAGCACCAGTTCTGGCTTTTTTTCTATGTCTGTGGTACTGGGGAATCAAACCCAGGTCTTAGTGCATGCTAGGCAAGCACTCTACCACTAGGCCAAACTCCTGGCCCCACCAATATAAACCAACTATTAACTGGCAATAACAGTAGGCTACATTTAGCCTAATGAATGAACCAGGTAAATGGGCCATGTTTTCTCACACAGCTGAATTCTCTTATATGCTTCCAATGCATTGCTTCTTCAAAAATCAGAGGGCTGTGTACAGTAAATTTTAAGCTAAGTATTTTGCCCATGCAAAATACTTCTTCTTGATGTCTGTATATTGATTTCCATTTTCGAAAATGCATTACTTTTTATGTCCTGGTTACCTTTACTATAACCAACTCATTACCCAGTAAATCTGTTCCAGTGTCAGCACTGTTTGCAAAAATCTTACAGTGAAAAAACAGATAATTTAAATGGTGGTGAGCCTGCTATCTATAGTTAAAAAACAAATAAAAAATAACAACAACCTATTTTCCAGTATTACTGATTTCATATTAGTTCAGCTTCCATATCCTCTCATGTTGATGGTTTGGCCTGCTTAAAAGGCAGATTTAGTATCATCTCAGCTCTGGCCTCCAGTGGTGCTTGCTTCAGTTTAGATGATTTTCTCATTGCCTTTGCTAGAAGGAATGGAGGCTGCAAGGCTGTGTGTTCCCTTGCACAAGCAAAGAGAGAAAACCATGCTGAGACAGTCACCTCCACCATCATACATTCAGTTTAAATCTACAGTAATAGACTGGTACTCCAAGAAGGCTTGCTGTGTTTGTTTGCAAACTAGCATGCAGTACTTACAAGTCTGTGGTTTTATTGACATGTTCCTTTCTGTTCCTGTGGTTTTTAATTGAAACCCCCACTGTTTAGCCCGGCTTCAAGAATACAGCCTATAGGAGTTTTACATTAACTTCCTAACTTAGACCAGAGGAACTCAAGAGGCTCCAGTTCATATAACGAAACCTGTAGACTGGAGTGTGGTTTTGAGTCTGTAATAAGATGATGAGCTTCAGAGTGTGTGTTGGGAATTAATGACTGAATTAAATCTGGTTTATGAGAAGCTTCTGTTCAGCTCTTCAACATGTATACTGTCATTACCTGTAGAATTGCAATATTTTTCCTTTTCTACAGTCTTATATTACTATTTCTAACTTTGCAACACTCTATAGTAAGTGCAGACTCAAATATCGAGGCATTTTTTTTTCTCTTAGAGCAGTCACAATGGCAATACTGCTGTTTATTACACCAGCTCCATGGAGCTGGTGTAATTTGGCTTTCTTGCTGGATTGCAATTGTGGCTTATGCTATTCATTTCTCTCTTTCCCTCTCTCTGTTGTTCTATTTTGGTAGTACAGAAACGAACCATTCAGATCTTTATGGCAACTCAAATGCCTGGATGATTCACCTAGGTTAATTCTAGTTGGCTCTCTCCTTTCCTTCTTTAGGTGCTGGTTGGGGAAGTTTTCCAACTGTTACAAGTTGCTTTTCTACTGTTACAAGTAGAATTGTGGTGGTTTATTTTCTAACATTGTAATGTGAACTTAAAAAAAAAACCCAAAACAACCTTTCCTTGTAGCTTCCAGTTTCCAAACTCATTTCAGCACCATCTACTGAGAGCACAGAGTCTACTTCTCTGAAAAGACAATTCAATTAAGCACTCAATATTTACATTGTATTTTCATCTAAGATGATGAGGGGATTATAAGAATGTTCTGGAAATATCCAGTCTTTCCCCTAGTTTACTATCCAGAAATTCAACTGAATACAAAAATAAGATTATATCTTCGGATAAATTTCACACAAATTCCCACAGATTTCAGCTTAAGCTCTCCGATGGTATATATTGTTAGCTGATTTTTCTGAGATAAGTTGAAATATCATTTGTTTTCACAGATGAAAGTAACAAGCGAGTGTGCAATAATAAGTACTATTTTTTTCTGATCTTAGGGGAAAATGGAAGTGAAGAACTTCTATCTTTTAATTATGGTTATTTATTTACAATAAAGTTGCCACTGCTTTGTAGAAATGTAAGATTACCTATAAATTATTCCTGAATTCTTTGGCTAAGCCATGTACATTTCAGCACCTTTGTATTCATTTCCAAATTTGTACAGATTTAGTGACTGGAAACAACATAAAGTTATCCTCCTGTAGTTCAGACAACTAAATTCTGACAGGAGTCTTATTTAGCCAAACTCAAGGTGCTGGAAAGAAATCCCACACTCATTATGAGAAATCGGTTTCTTCATCTTGTTCAGCTTCCAGAATTCTCCACATGCCCCAGCGACCATCCCATTGCTAGGAATAGAAAGCCAGCATTAGGTTGTGTTCTGTCTCATTCTATCATTCTCTCTCTCATCTCTCTTTGTCTCTCTTTAATTTTTCTGATACTAGGCCATGAACACAGGGTCTTGTGCTCACTCTGCCTGCTTGCTCCAGTTTCTACCATTTGAATCATGCCTCCAGCTGGTGCTTGAGTCCTTCTTATGCTGTCTTCTCTCAGATTTTAGAACACTTAAAGATTTGGCTCACTTAAAAAACAGTTAAAGATTTGGTTAGCCTAGGGTAGTATGCTTGTTTTAAGGTTAGCTGATTAATGATGTCAATTTTCATATACTATTTATTTTCTTGTTGGTAATGGGGCTTAAACTTAGGGCCTCACATTTGCTAGGGGAGGTAATTTATCACTGGAGCTATGTCCTCAGCCCTTTTTGCACTTGTTATTCTTCGGATAGGCTCTCATGGTTTCCTTCCTATATAGCTGGGACCCCAGGGCTGCCCCTACACATAAGGTCTAGCTTACTTTTGGTCTTCATCTTGAGCCTCCTTGTTTTAGCCTCCCGAGTAGGTGGGATTGTAGGCATCGGTCACATATGCAGCCCTTTATATAGAATTTTAATTAAGCTTTGACATTTAATATCAATGATCCTGGGGATTTAGAATTTAAATTCAAAAGAATTTAACAATTCTCTAATCATCTTTAAAATAATATGTAGCATGAGGGGTGGGGGTGGGGGGAGGATAATGGGGACCAAGACATGTGAAAGGGTATCAATGTATGGTAATTAATGCACCATTTATCTGGCAAATATCATGTAACCCTTCTATTAATTAGAATAAAAAAATAATATGTAGCAATAACTCTGAAATTCAGCTTATTTCTGCCATACTCTTCCATATTTAAGAAAGCTTCTGTTTCATATATAAATTATTCATAGAACATGACATGGAGGGGTAAAATATGTTTTCAATATGTCTCTGGATACTGAAAGCTACTACTTTATTATATAGATGTTTATCAATTATTTTTAATATCTGCTTTCTTTGAGTGAGACAGAAATCTGTACTTTACATAATTGATATCAATGGAATTTTTTTTGCCAGTCCTGGTGCATGAACTCAGGGCCTGAGCACTGTCCTTGGGCTTTCTCAAGGCTAAAGCTCTACCCCTTGCGCCACAGCATCATTTCCAGCTCTTGTCTATGTATGTGGTATCAAGGAATAGAATCTATGTCTTCATGCATGCTAGGCAAGCACTCTACCACTAGGCCAAACTCCCAGCCCATAATATACTTTTTTTTTTGGTTGCTTGTGAGGCTTGAACTCTGTCTGGGTCTGGGCACTGTCCAGCCCTTCAGGTTGAGGCTAGCACTCTACCACTTGAGTCACAGTGCTTCTTCATCAATGGAATTTTAATCATCAATCACTATACATATATATGTACATATATACAGATAGACATACATATAGTCTTTCACATATTTATATAGGTACAATTGCTTTCTAGAGTAAGATAGCCTACTGTTTGTCTTGCTGATTTTTATCCAAAATATGGAATCATTTACAAATACTTTAGGTACATTTTACTGGCCATCTTATTTACAGATATGAATTAAATAGGGAAGAATTTTATTGCAATTTTTACCAGATACTTTTTAAATTCTATTTTTCTTTTGAGGACGATAGTATTGGGGTTTACACACAGGGACTCCTACTTGCTCTGTATGTTAGCTTGGCTAGGAATCTGCCACTTTTACCACACCTCCCATCCAAATTTTGATTAATTAGAGATGGAATGTTTGGACTTTCTTGACCCAGCTGGCTTCAGTCCCCAAGCCACTGGATCTTAGCCTTATGAGTAGCTAAAATTACATGTATGAGCCATCTGCTTTTGGCTATAATGGTCTGTTAGACAAACTAACACTTGTAGGATTCACATGAAAATCAGGTTGATGTTATTTTTTTCTTAAGATGTCATCTACTTATGTAGAAAGCTGTTCTTTTGGAGAGTTGAGAGATACATCGATACAATTTTGTGGTGTTTGGTGCTGTTTTCTTCGGCACCATAATACCATCTAGTATTCATCCTCCTTCGAGTCCTCTTCTAGCTTTTCTTTCTTTATTGTTTTTGTATGCTGCTTTTACTTGCACACACTCACTATTTCCTCTCAATTAAAGACAACCCTACACATTCCTGGAGGTTTTTCTAATTGGAAAAAAAAATCCTTCTTTGGCTTTTTCCTATGTACATGATGAGTAAGCCTGAAATATAATAAGTTGTCTTTTGCTTTTGCAGTGAGCCTTCTGACCACTGTGCTTTTACTGTTGTAGTGCTTCTGATCTGTACACTCATCGTCTTTAAACTTGGCACATTGTTTTTGGTACTTCATTTGTTTGGGTAATATTTTCCCCCTCTTCTCTTTTTCCCCCTAGACTATAAACTTCCTAAGTGTAACTCACAGCTGTATTTTAGTCCAGTATTACTAGCGCATTACCTGTGTCTAAGATATTGTCTAGCACTAGTAGAAACCAATAAAATGTACACTGAAAGAAGCATTGAGCTACCTTCTACCCCTCTGGAAGGACGTTTATATTTTTTTTCACTCTTTGATGGCAACCAATGAAATAGTGTATGTTCAAGTTGGAAACCACATACTCTAAATGACTTCTTTTTTTGATATTTTTATTGTAATTAATAGAAGGGTTACATTAAATTCACCACATAGAAGGTGCATTACTTCACAAACATTGATACCTTTCTCATGACATGGTCCCCATTTCCCTCCCTCCTCCCCCGCTCATTTTGATTTCCCCCTTCCCTACCCAATTTCAAATAACCAATTAAGCACATATAAAATATATCAGATAACAAGGTGAAATGTTATAACAATATGATATAACCAAGGGATTGCAAAAGTGATGAGAGATAACATAGTACATTAAGGACAACAATCACTCATTATATGGCTTTTGTTTCCTTATCCTGGAGGTCCTTAGCTTTAGTGTCATACTATTTGGCCTTATGTATCTAGATTTTGTTCTATTGTAAATTTCTGCTAGGAGAGCCCAAGGTTTCTACTGATTTTGACAAATGAGGGAGACTCTTGGGCCTATGTTCCTTTGAGTCTGGCTTACTTCACTTAATATGATTTTTTCTAAGTCTTTCCATTTCCTTACAAATAGGGCGATGCTGTTCTTTCTGACAGCAGCACAGAATTCCATTGTGTATAAATAACACATCTTGTTGACCCCACTCATCAACTGAGGGACATCTAGGTTGGTTCCATATCTTTGCTATGGTAAATAGTGCTGCAATGAACATCATTGTGCTAGTGGCTTGACTATGTCCTTGTTTCTGGACAACTGGGTAAATTCCAAGTAGTGGAATTGCTGGGTCATAGGGGAGTTCTATGTTTAGTCTTTTGAGGAACTGCCATACTGCTTTCCATAGTGGTTGAATGAGTTTGCACTCCCACCAACAGTGTAGTAGTGATCCCTCCTGGCCACATCCCCTCCAGCATCTGTTGTTATTAGATTTCTTGATCCTGGCCATTCTAACTGGAGTGAGGGGGATCTTAGAGTTGTTTTGATTTGCATTTCTTTTATGGGCAGAGATGTCAAGCATTTCTTCATGTGTCTATAGGCCACTTTTATTTCTTCTTCAGAGAAGACTCTCTTTAAGTCTTTGGCCCATCTTTTAATGGGATGGTTGTTACTTTGGAGATTAGTTTTGGAGTGATTCAATTTTTTGAGCTGTTGATGTATTTTAGATATGAGGCCTTTGTCCGTTGTATGGTTAATGAAGATTTTCTCCCATTCTGTAGGCTTCCTAATTATTTTACTAGCTATGTCTTTTGCCATACAAAAGCTCTGCAGTTTAATGCAGTCCCACTTATCCAGCCTTTCTTTGATTTGTTGTGTTTCTTGGTCCTTATTTAGAAAGTTTCGACCTGTGCCAAGGAGGCCTAGTGTATCTCCTATTCCTTCTTGTAAAGTTTTCAGTGTGTCGGCATTGCCTCGAGGTCTTTGATTCATTTGGAGTTAATTCTAGTGTAGAGTCACAAAGAAGGATCCAACTTTAGTTTTCTGCAGGTGCTTAACCAGTTCTACCAGCACCACTTGTTGAAGAGGCTGTCTTTCTTCCATTCTATTTTTTTGGCTCCCTTTATCAAAGACTACGTGGCCATAGGTCTGTGATTTAATATCTCGGTCCTCAGTTCTATTCCATTGGTCTTCAGGCCTGTTCTTGTGCCAGTACCAAGCTGTTTTGATTTTTATAGCTCTGTAATAGAGTCTAAAGTTTGGTATTGAAATTCCTCCTGTGCTGTTCTTTCTGCTAAGAAGTGTTTTTGCTATACGGGGTCTTTTATTATTCCATATGAAATTTTGGATTGCCTCTTCTATTTCTTTAAAGAATGACATTGGGATATAGATGGGTATTGGGTTGAATTTGTAGATAGCCCTAGGCAAGATTGTCATTTTCATGATGTTGATTCTTCCAATTCAGGAGCATGGGCGGTTTTTCCATTTCCTCAGTTCTGCTTTAATTCCCTTTTTCAGGATTTTAAAGTTTTCATCAAAAAGGTCCTTTACATTCTTAGTTAAGATAATTCCTGGGTACTTTATTTTCTTTGAGGCTATTGCAAAAGGAGTTGCTTTCCTGATTGTTGCCTGGTTCCTCTTACTGTTGGCATAGAGGAAGGCAGTTGATTTTTGAGGGTTAATTTTATACAGAATCATGTCATCTGCAAAGAGGGAAAGTTTCACTTCCTCTTTCCCTATTTGGATCCCCTTTATGCTTGCTTCTTGCCTTATTACTCTGGCTAGGAATGGAGAGAGTGGATCTAAATGACTTCTTCTATGGGAACATAGAGATTAATACTCAAAGTCAATGTATGGGAAAATTACAAATTTCAATTTTTGAAAAGAAAAACCCAACTTGTTTTCTTTCTTCCACTAAGTGCATAAAACGTGGACATTTTCCAGTTCAGATAATTTGTTGTATACATTTGTTCGACTCGGTGCTTCAGTGTAGGTATGCTTAGCCCTGTAAGAAGTAAATGACTACAAATAAGAAGCTCATTTGATCCAACAGATTCACAACAGGAAGGAGATTGTCATTTCCAAATAGGTCATTGAAGAAAATGGATGGAAAAACTATTTGTAAAGGCACTGACTGAGTTAACAGGAGAAGATATGGGGAAGTATCAGAGGTAGCCACATGGGAGCCATTACTACAAATTAAAACTGAAAAGGCAGGACAGGAGCCATGGCTGGATCCCCAGAGAGCCAGGGAGAAGATTGGCAGTCCTCTGGTGGGCCTTGAGCACAGGCTGGGAGAATCGTCAAGCCCCAGCCTACCATTGTCCTTCCAGTCTCTTTCCAGTTTGCCCACAGGCTGAATCCAATGGGAAGCCAGAGTCCTCGAGAATTCTCCAAGGAAATAGGAAGACATTAGGAGCAAATGAAAATATCAATGATCACTGCTGAGTCTGTGGGTTTCTTCCTTTATGTTGTTTAACAAAATCTCTTTTTTAAATAACACAAACCACAGTTCCAGTTATATTTAGAGACTTTGGGTAATGTGGGAAGTATAGAAAAATACTAGCAATAACTCCATCAGTCCTAAAATAGCCTTTGTAGCACCATTATGTAACATGCAAAGAGTTTTTTGATACAGAACATGAACATTACTTGTGTTCTTTATAAAACATGCTATGCATGTAATATTAACTAATTTAATGTTGGGAGTGCTGGTGTTTTTCTACTCAGTACAGTCCTGTACTTGCTGGAAAATACTCAACCACTAGGGTGGAATGGTTCTAGGCCAGTTTTCTGCTAATTATTGTGGAGATGGAATTCAGCAGATGTTCCTTCTGAGGCTGGCTTCAAACTGTGATCCTCCTGCGTCTTGGCCTCTTCCTGAGTATGGTATAATTACAGATGTGAGCCACTGACACCTAACCTGTTTGTTTTTGGTTTTTTTTCCCAAATAAGATCTTACTAATGTTTTTCTTAGGCTGGTCTGAACCTCTCTCCTCTGTCACCTTCCAATAGCTGAGATTACAGGCGTGAGCCACCATCCTTGACCCTACATATCACTTTAGCAACCATATATCACTGTGGCAAATGTGTCTGCTCCATGTATTTTTATTTCATTTTAATTTATTATAAAGGTGATGCACAGAGGGGTTTCAGGTAATGAGTAACATTTCTTTATGAACACCCACCCTCATTTTCTCCCAGATGTTTCCTCCCAGTTCCTCTTCCTTTCAAGTTGTATGGTTCATTTCCAACACAGTGTCTAGTGACTATCACTGCTGTATTAGTTCACCCTTTTCCCACCTTTCCCCTCCCCAAAACAGATGATAAACTTACATACAAGACAAAAGGACACAGAGAGCAAAAACAGTGACAAAAGAGAATAAAGCAAAAAAGAAAGAAAGACAAACAAGAAATACAAACAGTACAATAAAAAACCCCTCTAATTTCCATTTCTTGGAGTTAATTTGGATGAGCGTTATTGATCATATATTTGTATATGTTATCGATACTATGATTTTTCCTTTCTCCTTCCTCATTCATCTCGAACGTACTGAGGCTATTTTCAGAGTTGGATACCTCTTACAACCTTCAAATTCTTCTGACAGTGAAAATGATACCTTAAATTGCCAATAGTGAGATATAGGAAAAATGAGGGAAACCTCAAATCCAGTAATAAATTATAACCAAAAATAATCAAATCATTACAAGTAGAAGTCAGAATTCTTAAAACAGACAAAAACAGTTTTCTTCCCTCATTTTCCTTTGGTTCCTGCTTCTTGGAGTAAGGGCAGAGAAGCTCATCTCCTCAGCATTCCCAGCTTTGTTTAGAAAGGGAACATGATAAGTAGGATGCTCATTCCTGTAATCCTAGCTATTTAGAGGTCTGAGATTCAGAAAAATGTTGTTTAAGGCCAGCCCTGGCAGGAAAATTCACTGGACTCACTTTTGGGAAATAACCAACAAAGTGGGCTTGAGATATGTTACAAGTAGTAAAGTGACAGTCTAACAAGCTCAAGATCTTGAGTTCAAACTGTAGTCACACACACATACATTACACACATACATATACTCATACACACACAACATATACATACAAGTAAAAAAGAAAGAGAACATGCTAAACTTCATTATTCATTAGTTTAGTTTTGTACAGCTGAATGGTAAACAGGAATTTTACATAAAGTCAAAAGTTCTGATTCCATCATCACTTGTAGGATAAAGGAAAAGATCATATTCAGAGTGAGTTTAACCTGTTTTTCTTTGTTAACTACAGTAATTATACATTTAGAACCACTACCAAGTTATAAGGCATAAATTCTTGCTGTAGGCGTCAAGAACTGACAGGTGACTCTGAAGATTTAAAATATTTGGGAATCTATCCATTCAGTATACCTTAGACAACATCATATGTTTTTTTGTGATTGATTCAGTCCTTATATAGATAATAAGCAGGTATTTGCACAGACTATAGGAAAATGATTTGGAATGCTTTGTATATTAATTGCAGTTCATATTTTAATTCTAGTATGAAATTACATTAACAGACCAAATAACACAATATTAACTAAAAGTCACCATACTCACATAATGAGTAATTTTTATTCAGCAATTCAAACTGTTATTTTGTATTTCTGACTTACTCTCTTTAACTTTTGGACTTGGATTTTTTCAATGATACTACAATTTGTACTATCTTTGAATGTCAGTTAGCATTTTATTACTATAGGAAAAGTAATGCTTACATTTCAATTGATAAAAATTACTTGATTGGGATCATGAATACAAAGTTCCTGATATGAATGAAATATCTAACTGCTTTTTCAATTCTTATTCTTTGTCATACAGAAGGAAGCAAAATACAGTGATTAAGAGGTTAGATACCAGAGTTAGCTTTTCTGGGTTGAAATCAGGCAATGTACTTAAAAACTATTTTGGACAATTAAAAGATGGTTATCAATTCTCTTCCACTACACTCCAATCTGAGGACCAATCCTTTTCACCAACCCTGCACAGTAGATATGACAGAATCTTTTGTTTTGTTTATTTTGGGGTACTGGGGATTGAACTCAGGACCTCTTGCTTACCTGGCAAGCACATGACTGAACCACATTCCTAGGCCTTTTAGTTTGTTTAAGATGGAATCTCACTAACTCTTCCCTAGTGAATAGCTCCCGCTCAGATCCTCCTGCCTCAGTCTCCCGAGGGAGTGTAGGTGTATGCCATCTGCCTGGCAGTACCTTTTGTATTGGACGCTTTTTGTTCACTGACCAAGGTACGTTGCCATGTGGAAAAATAAAATGTTATAGTATGTGTATGTGACGTAGGATCCTGTGACCAAACATGTTAACATATTCTTCAGTCCAGGTTCTCTTCTCATGTCTGAAAGTGCTGACATGACAGAAACCCCCCCCCAAAAGCTTGGAGACATCACTTAGAATACTGATATCTGTGTCACACTCTGACATCCAAAGTGATTTACTTTTAAAGGTGACAGTGTGTGAAATCATCGACATAACTGCCCACTGCAAAGTAGGACTTGCCTTTTCTCTGTTGATGTGTCTTATTTAAAAGAAAGCTCTCTCTCTCTCTCTCTCTCCCTCTCTCTCTCCCTCTCTCTCTCCCTCTCCCTCTCTCTCCCTGTCTCTCTCCCTCTCTCTTCCTCTCTCTCTCTCTCTCTCTCTCTCTCTCTCTTTCGATAAGTAAGAATGATAGCTGAACTATTTTATCTTCTCTTTGTCAAAATGATGGGGGAGGGCAAAAGTGCTGTATACATTTCCATTTTAAATTGTGTAATCATGTTATTATCTGAAACTAATACCACGCTGTTAAAATTTAGATAAAGTGTCCTATAATGCATACAAAATGTTCATTTGTTGAAGGCCATTAAGTTAATTTCCTGGCAACAAGATTAAATGCAAGGCATTTACATAATCATTAGTTGTGAGGTGTGGAAAAGATAATTAAATATTCCGCCACATTAATTTATATTTAATTAACTGTGCTTTAGTGATCCTTCTGTCTGAATATTAATATTGTGTAAATAAACAATTAGAATGCATACTGATTTTATTAAAGGCTTATTCTTAAAATTAGGCAAAAGATGCAATTATTAATTTGATTATATTTAATTTTGAATCCTAATCAAGTTAACAGAGTCTAGAAAGGTCTATCATTGGCTTCAGTGATGACATTCTCACGTTTTATATTCTCAACTACAGTTATGCTTATAGACTCAAGAATATATTCATTTAGTTCATTCCAATAGTTAATTGCTTTCTTAATATTCTACTCAGGAGTTCTTTTAATTCACCCTGACACTTTAAATTTCAAAAATGAAAATTAGTTTCTATTGTGAAGTCAACTACATTCTGCTGTGGCCATACTCACTTGGGATGGGATATTTCTGTTGAACAGCTATATTCTATAGAAAGGAATGAAAGTTACACAAACTCCGATAAGACCAAGTGGTTTGAAATTGCAGCTAACATCCATAGGAGATAAATTTCCGAGGTCTTTTGAGTTTTTTTTAACCTAATATTGGCGATAATCAGTCATTTCTAGACAGTTGATCCTAACAATTTCTGAATCTTACATGCCAGGCATTGGTGCACTGTATAGCTGTCAGTGAAAGAAAATCGTAATCATAATGGTCCATTTTCAGAATCGTAAGAACTCCTGCCTTTGTCTGCCTGGACAATTCAGAAGTTAATAAATGCAAATGTCTAGTCCTCATTAGACACCCAGAGTGGGAGAAGCAAGAATATATGTTGTGGAAAGCAAAAGAGAAACAGGCGAATCTAAATGTATTATGAGAATGTATTCATCTCTAAGATATCAAGCTATACTATGGTATTTCTATGAAAACCTTTTGTTATGACCAAGTAGATTTATTTCCTGTGACATTATCACATCTACCTTCTCCAAAATTGTTGTTTTCCACATAAAACATTTATTTGTATAAGCAATTTAACACTGATTTTAACTTTCTAAATGTAGTTTGCTGGCAACTGATACTTTCTATCGGCACATAGTTCCTAGTGGAAACATTTGTTTCCACAATTTTGGAAGGGGGAATAATAAACTTGCCTTTGTTCTTTTCCAAAAGCCATGGGGACTTTTATATTTATAGTACAATATGGCTGTATGGTTAGTGTTCCCTTGGGCTGGCCAAAATATATTTCCCTCTGATTTGTGAGAACACTTGGCTAAGAATCTATTCTCCTTGTGTGGGGAAATCATGTTTCCACACTGCTCAGCTTACTGTATATCAGTCATCATGCGTGAGGAATCCAAAGCTGGTAGCCTTCCCAGGGCTTCAAAAATTTGATACAACTCAGCACCTCCTAAGTCCAAATGGCTAATTTCCACTCACCATTGTTCATTTGGTTTGTGCTGCCCCCTCCAATTCTGTGTTTGAATTATACTGCTGTATATTCTTGGGCAGATGTGGTATCACTTGAGACATTTTGATCCACAGCTCCTGGTGGTAACTGTGGTGATCTCTCTTTCATTCAACCATTACTTTTGTGTATCTTCCTTACTTAAATCACTACCAACAGGTGACAAGTTTCAAAACTTTAGAAATCATTTATAAGATCTTTTAGTGAAGGCATGTGACATCTAGATGAATTGATAAATAGATGAATATTCATTTTGAATTAGTAACAAAATTCCCCAATTTGGGTAAGAATGGTTGGGTTGAAAATAAATTGAGCAGTGACTCAGAGGCTGCACCCCCTTTATAAGAGGATGTTTGCTTGCTCTAAGCCTGAGCTTCTACTTCATTGAAGGATGAACAGGAGAACTCAAACTAATGCAAGATTGTGAGCCAAAAATGATAGGAAACCTGTCCTTCAGTCCTGAGCCACGGGATGTGTCACCCTTATGATGACAAATCACTCACTGCCCACAGTCAAGGGACAGACATTCTCATATTTTCTCAGGAATTAGCTGAATCCTCCATGAAGCACACAGCTCATCCCAAATAAACAATTCAAAAACATATCTTAATAATAAACACTTCTTCTGTCTTCTGTTTGAAATGTTAATTTCCTTTTTGAAGTTTTTCTTGTTTGATAACAGTATGCAGTGTTGCTTGTTTTGTTGCCAAAGATATACTGGTAGAGTTCTGTGAATGCCCTGCCTTGTATACTTATAAAGAAGGGGATTTCAAAATTAAAACAAAATACAAACACAAAAGCAAGACTCTAGTGTAGCCAAGTTCTGTAACTTTCTTTTGGTCTTCTGAAAATTGAATCATTTTGATAATATCTAAATTCAGGTTCATTGTAAGTAAAATTACATTGCTTCTTAGTAAAATCACATACAGGCATTCCCAGAGAAGACTTTACAGTAAATGCACTTGCATTATTTATGTAGTTGTTTACATTTATATAATTGATACATGTATCCTTGTGTATATTTATTCATATCTCTATTTATACTATTCATATTTTTTAGATTTGAAAGGAGAGCTTTCTTTGAAACTTTCAATTCCAGAGATAAGTGAGATATGTATGGTCATGCATGCATGTGATCTCAGACATTGCAAAGCCTAAACAAAGGGATGGAGTGTTCAAGGCCAGCCTTGGATAGGTGGGGTCTCCCTGTCTAAAAACATAAACAAACAATAACAAAAGATAATTGAAAAGGAAGAACTCAAAGTCTACACATTTCTTTGGAGTGACTTGCAGAAAACCTTCTCATAGAATGCAGATCTTCAATAATCTGGAATACAGATCATCTGTAATTCTGCTATACATAAGATATGAAATTTTTTTAATTTGATCACTAATTTTGGTAGGTTACTCAAAACCTACTAGCAATTTCAGTGTATGCTAATGCTTCTGGAAAATGAATAATATAATGTTTTCTTATTGATCTTTATCCTATTACAATTTATATAAAATATAATTGGAGTTGAGATCAACCAGGGAGTCAGTGGTTAAAACAAGAAATGAAGTCTTGCAAGAGGAAGGAAGCACGTGTAGAGTCAAGATGCATATTTGAGAGCGGTCAGAATGCATGTCACCCCTGTGTGATGTACAGGAGCTTCCTGAATGCCAGACGGGCCACCTAACTCTCAGTGAAACAATAGCATTACTCGGAATTTGGATAATATGCTGGCATCCCCTCCATCTGTATATGTCTCTCCGATTTATACAATCTACAAGGCAGCAGGCACCTTCCATGTGTTATTTGGCATCATTTAGGTGAAAAGTAAGGAAAGATAACATCAAGGCAATCAGACATGAAGCTTGTATGCATGTTAGTTTTACTGGAAATTTTAATTAAAAACTCCAGATTCCATGCTTCTCACCAGAATCTCAATTTTAAGTTACCCAGATAATGCAATATAATTCCACAGTCTTGACCTTCATGACCTTGTTGATTGTTTTAAAATTATTGAGTCAACTGTGTCAAAACACCCTGTAGCTTTGCAACAGGTCTAAGCCTGTTTTGTGGCAATACATTTGTGACTTCTTATCCCAACTATCTGGAAATGAACTAACATCAGTTTCCAAATAAGTGCCTCTAGTACAGTTTTTATCTGATATTCACCCCCTTACTCCAAGACTGATTATAGCATTAAATTGTTGATAGTTATATGTGTATATTTTGTTGTGATACTAGGACATGCTTTGGATACTTTTTGTAGTTACCTATAACTGTAATAGCTACAGATAACTTAGTTAATTTTTGGTCAAAAAGTTAACAAACGTTCTAACTGAGATTCTGCTGAGATTATGATTTTTCTTATGTAATTGTGGGTAAATAAAGGGAGAGACCAATTTTCTGCCTTGCTTCAATTTGACTAGGGAATAGAAGCCAGAAAAATGGAAATTCTTTCCATGTGGTGCTTCCTAACTAAATGAATGTCTAGTGCTAATTTTAATGTCTCTTCAATTTACTTATCCTGCAAATGGTCAAATATGCAACAAATCAAGGAAATAAAAATTGTGATAATTTTAAATGGGAAGAAAGCTTAAACTTTCAATTTGCACCTTAGTCTACTATTCTGAGATCCACTGAAAGGAAAATGTATTGACAATGTATTTACTAAGGACTTTTTTCCCCTCTTAATTTTCCCATAATTAGTATAACTATATCCAGAAAGGAAACAGATAGAATCCAATCTCCATGTTAGTATCCAATTACTCTAAGATGCTACAGTAAGATTATCTTCTAAGAAGCTTATGCTCTGTACCAAGATATTTCTATGCCAAGTTATCTATGGAGGTATTTCCATTTTGCCAGGAAATGTGGAAAGATGCCTGGTGAGCCATAGAAGATAAGAAAAAAGGGATGTTCTGATAAGTAGTAACTTCCTGCCTTAAGATAGCTGGGAAAGGATGTGTTTTTTTAAAAATGTCACACAGATTCTGCATCCCAGCTTGTCTATTAATGAGGACTCAACGAATTTTATGAAATTTCTTTGTTTTTAAGTCTCTTGGGGTATCACTGCAGCATGTACTCTCAAGCCAAGTTTCTTTAATTAGGGAGACACTAATTTGGATGAAGTTAAACTATTTAAATGTCCATGGAGATTTGGTGAAACTAATTGAGTTCAAAATGTACTGAAAATGTTGAGTGATTATATTATTATGGTAACATATGCACACAAGTATAAGTACAATAAACATAAAACAGAACAAATGGTAGAATGCAAGACAATGCTCAGATTTAGATTCAACTATAACACTTGAGAAATTTCATGGATTGTTTTATTATTTTTTCCCCAAAGAGGAAAACATCAACATTTCCCAATGCTATAATAGATCTCTGTTTTGTGTCTTGACTTTCTCTGATTTAAAGGAAGATGTTTCTGATGTTTTATTCTACCTTTAATTTTACATTAAGTGCTTACTTACTAAAATAGTTAAGGGATAATGCTTAATTTTGAATTAATGGAGATGATAATGGAAATAGATTGAAAAAAATATTAGTTTGCTATGTCTTCTGTTATACTTCAAATTGTCTCGCTGTGAATGTGTTTTAGCTTTCTATTTTCCATAACTAGTAAATTTGGAAGGATATTCTTAGCCTGAAACATAGAGAGAGAATGTAAGTTGGTTTAAAAGGCTTTAAAGGCCTGGCTTAGGGTCAGATAGAATAAATCTCCCTAGATGCCCATACTGTACACTTAAATGGTTTCCATTCTCGTCTCCCTCTTGCTTCCTTTACAGTTTTTTCCTTTCACTTTTTAGACACTCTGTCCTCCTCCTTGATATTCTTTTTTTCCTCCTCTGCCAACTTTTCTTTTGTCCATTTCTTAATTTATTTTTATTGAGTGTTTACTACTTTGTTCTACCTTGTACCTACTGGGCGTTTTTTGCTTG